>NC_056748.1:908967900-909185400 GCF_019279795.1 Protopterus annectens | reverse complement strand
CTTTTTATAAAATGTCCATGCTTCCCTTTATTAACACGAGTCTCTTGTAGTACTGCACTCTTTTCATTGTATTTTAGTATCCAGTCTGTTTTGCTACTGTTAGTCCATTGATATTCCAAATCAGAATATTTATTTTATTTTACAATGGTCAAGTCTCCACTTTATTTTTTTCTATTTACTAAATGTTGGTCCTTTTTATATGTTGAATCATCCCAGTTTTTTTGTATCTTATCTAATTATTTTAATTTCTATTCTCCCTCTTTCATTCTGGGATTGCAACTTCAATTTCTCCAGACTGCTCGTCTTCTTAACAAAATAAGAAAAAACAGCTATAAACATCTACCTTTTCTAATTCAAACTTGCCTACTATATACACTAAGCTACTTACGCAATATGCTTTCCTCAGTCAAACATGCACACCTCACAAAGTGAGAGATTCAATAGCGTTTCCTTTTTCTATCTCCTTGTGCTTCTGGACAGACCCCAATGTTTGGAATATTCCACTTTTTATAATTATCCCCTTAGAGTCCGATTTTGCAGATATCCTATCCTTTATTTTCTTCATCCTTAACTAATCTTTTGTAGCACGCCTCTCAGCTATCCCTAATTTTCAGGGATGTCCTGATTTTGACTCAAACTTTAGCTCTGTCCCACTTAAAACTAGCAACTTCTGGAGAAAAGGTGGTGAATTTTCCTTAATAATGACAATAATTAAAGTTATAGACTTATTTTACTTCAGGAAATATATTAATGCACATTTTCTTTTTCTGGGAATATCTCAAATTAATAGTACTAATATTTTATAAATGTCCCTTATTGTCCCTAATTACTTCTAGATTTGCCCCAGACTCTGCCACGATTTGTCCCCAATTGGTTGAAAGCTATGTTTTGTAGTATTAAATTACCTAACTGTACAGGAAATAACACTCCTACATTTTGCTTGCATTTCTACAGTAAATTTCCTTCAGTTATTTCAGTCTTTTGTATTCCCCTTTAAAATCAGTAAATTGATGCTTTAATTTCCAACTTACCAAGAAACTGATATTTGTGGAGCATTTATACATCTTGAATTGGTTAAAAACACACCTGCTCTCAATTTCTTGTGACACATTTTAGGAATTCCCTTTGCAACCTATCACATCCTGTATTACTCTGTAACCCATCCTATTTCCTTCTGAAAACTCTTTGTGCACACAGGCTGAATGAATATACTTCACCCCTTAACTGTAATCAAATGACAGTTCATGTACTGTTTATGCTCGCTTCTTTTTTAACAGTTTAACACAGTACATCTTTAACTGTTTAGTACAGACATTTTCTGATTTAACAATTACTACTCCCATATTTTTTAAACATAAAATATAATTTACATAGCCTTACAACACAGACCATTCATTCCTCCCTTCCTTATTCTTCTGCATTGTGTTCTTTGTAAATCTGATGGCGACACTGTAAACCACTTAATGCATAGGCCTAAAGTTGTCACTACAGACTTGTTTAAAAAAAAACGTAATGAAGTAAGAATCCTCATTCTGTCAATTTAAATATGAGTACTACCCAGACTGTCCCAAATTTCAGGCCTTTGTCCTCATCTAGTGACTCTCCAGCATAGATGCTAAATACAATGGATTTTTTTATATATCCGTCTATGGATCTCTTTGAAAGCTCAAAAGGCCGGATTACTGAATGTGATTTTCGTGAGACGACAACATCAAACCCTTCATTTCCCTCAAGACAAGTTTGACCAGGGTAAGTAAAGACTTGCCCAGCATGGGGAAATATGCCCTTTTTCCCCACTGTAGTGTGATCCCAGAGTTGATATATATATATATATATATATATATAGATGGGGGTGGTGCGGGTAGCAAAGCTTCCCACACTGGGGAGTGTGGGGACATAGCCCCCCCCCCCCCAACCTAGGTGGGTTTTATATATTGCTGTGTGTTTCCATGCAATTTTGGGCAAGTGTTTACTTACCTTGGTAAAACTTTCGTGTTCTGGAAATCAAGGTTTCTATGTTGTCTCGAGAAAATCACGTTCGGTAATCTGGTCTTTTAAGCTTTCAAAGCAGATCCCTGTCTATACACAGCCGTTACACCAGGCCTAAATCATGGAATAAAATTAAAATGCTAGTAGAAAAATCACACAATCTCAAAGAATTTCAACACGTTCTATTCAGACCATACAAAGGGCTGAAAAACACTTTCAGCCATTGACAGAGGAAGTATAAGTGTGCCACAATCCAGAACAGCCACATCAAGACCACAGAATTATAAATCAAAGACATGATAATACTCCAGCATCACATAAGAAAGCCACTTGAACATGTCAAAAGAAAACTGCAACAGGTGTCTAAACAGCAAGGGGAAGCTGCGGGCACCTTTGTAGTTTTACTCCAACTTACCCTAAAAATAAGCAAACATGATATTAACGTATTTTGGATGCCTCAAAGTTCATGCGGATATTACACATTGCTTGCTGTTCTTTTAACCATATTAAAAGTGCCATCTTACAGATTTTCTTAAATATAGTGCTAATACAATGAGATTGTCTATATATATATATTTTTTTTTTTTTTTTACTGATTATTGCTTAGCAGCTACCACAGGAGATAATTTTTACAAGTGGTTTAACTTTTTAACAGTTCAATGTTTTTGAAGGCATTCTGAAAAAGACATCTCAACATCATGACGGATGCAACACATCAGTCTTGCCTACTGGGCTGTAGGAAGGGCAATACATTTTCCCATTCAGTTTTACGACAGTTTATACCAGTTCACTTCATAAAATTTATAGCACTTTTTCTACACTGCTTTGTGCAGTGTAGGCAGACAATGTTCCAGTCATTCTGGTGAATAATCACAGTTTTGGTTAAAATACACAAGGCTGTGATTTGTTAAATTCTTCCATCCATTTCTATTAGCTACCTTAAGTCAGACATCACTTGCACTTATGTAATACATGTGTAAGTTTGAAATTAAAAATAAATAAATAAATAACACTGGCAGTGCAGTTCTTTAGCGCATAACTTATTTAACCTCAGCTTTCATTCAATTTTTGGTTTAACCACTACCGGTTGAGTTTGTTTTTTGATACACGTGTAAGTTTGCATGCTGGATTCCATGCATGTCGACAACATGCTGCCTGTTCCAAGACATTAAGCACAGAAGCCAACCCTTCACCAGACAGAAGGTGATTGCCAAGTATACTTGCTGCTTCCACAAAGATCACTGAGGTGGTTTCAGTAATTCTCTCCCATTTCCCCTGCAATGCAGCTGGTCACTACGAGGACACAGTCAGTGTCAAAACCTTTATGCTACTGTGCTGGCTATTTTTGGAATGTCGATATTCCCTGATAAGAACATTATACATATGGAAATTTGAGGCAAATAGATAAATTGCACTACAGTTTTTCAAGTGCACATTTTAACATTAGTGATTGTGAAGCTTTGTAATAATGCATTCAAATACTTGGAGACATTTACAAGGCATTGTCAGACCCTACTCTAATGGACTCCTGCATATCCACAAAAGAAACAGCACCAGAATTAGATGATCTAAAGATTTTAAACCTTACCTGTGATATAAATAGGGTCTGCTGTGAAGCAGAGTTCCTCCCTAACCCAAATGAAGTGCAACTTGCACAACTAAACGGGGAACAGGAAATTCATTCCTGGTTTGGCACCTATGTCTTTAATGGACACAGGCAGGTGGTAAATGGCTCATCTCCCAGGTCCCTGCTTGTAAATGTTTCATCTCCCAAACCTCTGCTTACACTTAAGGGCATGAGAACTTGTCAAAGATTTGAGATACATGGCTAGGCTTAAAAAGGCACTATTGGTTGTTAGCCTAGTAAACATCTATGAACCTATAAACATGCCACTTACCCCATCAGTTTCTGAACTGCCCTTGCTGCGTGTGTACAGGAATAAAGACCAGACTATGGCCCAGGCAATACTGGCCCAGTCAGCAGCTTGGGAATTCTGGGGAGCTATTATGAGTGTGTGCCTATTTTGGGAGGAAAGGCATGCACTCAGGTAGACTCCTTGCACTAGATCCTCAGCGGAGGCGGGAGACACAGAGAGGGCATTATCAGAGTGAGGAAGGAGCATTAACTGAGCCACCTCATAGGTAAAACCAACACATCAATTCTCCATAGATGGCACACGTGAGTACATGGGTGAGCAAATAAGAAATACAAAGAAAGACACTTCATGGCAGCAGCATGATGCCAGCCCAGGATCTTCAATCTTCTTACAGGCTCAGGATGTGGGTTGGCATTATCCCAGGGAGACTAAAGCCATGTTAGGTAGACCCAGTGAATAAAAAGAGGAGCACAGAATGTGTTGATCAAATGTTGGGACTCAAGAAAAAGACTGCAATAAATAAAACAATCGGTTTCTGAACTCTGTCTCAGTATTTCTAATGACTGTACACTAAAAGTATTCAGATTAGAGACACGCATTAGGCAACATTAACACAATCTGACTATGAAACTAGCTGTTGATCTCATTCTGGATCATATCCTAAAACACGCATTTTGCTTCTAGTATTCAAACTGGATTAACAAAAAATAAATGGGAGATAGTAAGACAGGTTGCCTAGATGATATTTGTGCTTCAGAAAACCAGTATAGCTCCTGGATATTTGCAGCATAAACAGATAAAAAAAGCTATACATTGCACTTCTTTTTGACTGCTGTTTTGAACCTTTGTTCCAGTTACACAGGTGAAATGAATTCAGTTCCAAAGTAATGAACACACTCCCGTCTTTCCTTCCATCCGAGTGGTTAAACTGACCTCTCTCTCTCTTAAAAACAATGTCATGTGCAATGCAATTCTATCATAAACAAAAAACTGCACTTATTCTTCTAATAAAGTGCTATCATTTTCCAATGTCCTAATCATTCAATATATCACATTAATTTACGTGGACATGTCATGGTCTACCACTAACACTGCACTACTGTCAGCTCCCAATATGTCTTAATTTTAGGAAAGCACTTTTTCTGTGGTAACTAGTGTATTTAGGCAGGCAGGGACTTGCAGTGTTGCAATTTCTCTTCTAAACCTTACCATCTAAAATGACCACAGTCACAAGATCTTACTAAAAAAATAAAAAAAAAATAAGGTGTGTCTAAACTGAGGCACTGAAAAAAGTTACGCTCTCCTTGTAGTTTGGCGCATAAATGTGAGTGCTTACTAACATGGGACTCTCCTTCTGGGATGGCATTTTGCTGCCCTGCCATAGATATGAACACAGTTGCTGGGGGGGGGGGGGTTACAGAGGAAGGTCGATATGTAGGGGTGAGGGTGAAGTGACTGACTAAACAAATTAAATATGTTCTTTGATTCTAACCAACCTAATACCCTGTCACAAACAATTAAAATGAAAAGGTGCCCTCAGCTGCATGCTTCTCTGACTTCTGAAAATATATAGCAATTTGAACATTTTGGTCAATGGATTCTCCCCATTAAATCAGAAGATCACGCAGAAATATTTCACAACATAATCCCCTACAACAGCTATCTTAAGTGCAAAAGCCTTGGAAAGTACAGTTGTGTACACTTACCATAAATGTAGATGTTAGAGTGTATTCACTGTTGCAGTCATTACATTTGGGTAATCTGCTGGCAGATTGCCCTCAGTCGGCCTGAATTCCAAAGTCTTGGGTTCTGCGCCAGTTGCTGTCTCCTCTTCCATGACGTCAGGTCATCAGGGGTATAAAACATGCAGCTGACACCATTTTCTTTGGTTTTTCTTGCCCCCGATGTCAGGTGCCCCCAAAAAGGTAGCACAAAAAAAAAAAAAAAAAAAATATATATATATATATATATATATATATATATATATATATATGTATATATGTATATATATATATATATATATATATATATATAGATATATATAGATATATATATATATAGATATACATGCGTCAATATAAACTTTACCTTCATCTACAAGCAAATACACCACATAGGTTGTAGACGATAGAGAAGGAAAGATAAACTCCAGAATGACAGGGGGATGGCGGGAGGGTAACCAGGATTGCAACAGTGAATACACTCGAACATCTACATTTATGGTAAGTGTACACAACTATACTATGTTCTTCATGTTTCACTGTTGCAGTCATTACATTTGGGTAAACAGCATTAGGTGCGGCTATAAGGCCCTGCAGAACTGCAGTGGCAAAGCCTGCCCTGGACTTAGAGTAGAGAGGCAAATGATAATGCTTTATAAAGGTGTGAAGAGAACTCCAAGTAGCAGCCTCTAGAATGTCTTTGGTTGGTGGTACTCTGAGAAAGGCTGCCGAATTAGCTGCAGCTCTGGTGGAATAAGACCTAATGCCCTTGGGCACAGGTTTACCGTGGTGTAAGCAGCAGAAACAGATGCAGTGGCTTATCCACTTTGAAACTGTCTGCTTTGAAATAGCCTTTCCTTCTGATCTTGCAGCATATGTCACTAGTAATTGCTCAGTTTTTCTTTTTAGTTCTGCTCAAGTAGAATCTTAGCTGTCTGTGTACATCCAAGGAATGCAGAATTCTCTTCCCCTTGTTCTGCGGATTTGGATAAAAAGTTGGCAGAAGAATTGTTTGTTAAGAGCCACAGTGGAAACCACCTTAGGCAGAAATGTAGGATTTGCCCTCAGAGGCACCCTGTCTGGGTAAAATATGATAAAAGGCTCTACAGCCATGAGGGCCTGTAGCTCTGAAACTCTTCTCGCTGAAGTATTTGCTAGTAGCAGAGCTGTTTTCCATGATAAGAACTTTATATCAGTGGTAGCAGCTGGTTCAAATGGAGGTAGGGTGAGTTTTTCCAACACATATTTGAGGTCCCATGCAGGTAATGGTGATCTTCTAGGAGGCCTTAAATTGTTGGCTCCTCTAAGATGCTGCTTTAGTAAAGGATGAGAAAAGATTGGTGGCTCTGTATTATAATGAGCCGAAATGGCACAGGCATGGATTTTAATTGATGAGAAAGACAGGCCTTTGTCAAGCATCTCAGTTAAGTATTGTCATATCTGAGGAATATTTGGTTCAGCTGTATCAGTTCCTTGTGCTTGATTCTAAGCACAGAATCTCTTCCATTTGTCAGCATAAGATTTTCTAGTACTAGGCTTTCTGGCTTCCAAAATGACATCCATCACAGCTTTACTAAGAGGAATTGTTTGTATAACTACATGATCAGCCATGTTGCCAGGTTCAGTGTCTGTGGTTGATTGTGCAGGATCTGATTGTTTTGCTGGGACAGTAGTTGAGGTCTTTGAGGTAAGGTCCAAGCTAGGTACTGAGACAAGTTCCTTAGGATTGTGTACCAGTACTGGCGAGGCCAGTCCGGGGCAATTAGTATCATCTTTGGTTTCTCTTGTCCGACTTTTAAGAGGACCTTGGGGAGAAGAGGCAGAAGTGGAAAGGCGTAAACTGACAGGTTTTTCCAACTGAAGGATAGGGCGTCCACTTTCCATGCTTGTCTGTGATAAGTCCTTGTGCAGAATCTTTTCAATTGATAATTTTGAGGAGAGGCAAATAGATCTATGTCTGGGCTCCCCCATTTCTCTGTTATCATGCTGAAGACTTGTGGATTTAGTTTCCACTCGTGAGGATCCATAAGGTTTCTGCTTAAATCATCTGTCAGAGTATTTTGCTTTCCTGGCAGGAATTGAGCTTGAAGATGTATTTGGTAGGTCAAAGCTGTGTCCCACAGTGCCATGGCTAATCTGCAAAGGGGGTAGGAGTGTGTGCCCCCTTGCTTGTTTATATACCACATGACCGTGGTGTTGTCTGTCTTTATCAGTAGTTGTCCTGGATAAAGTAAGTCCTTGAAGGCTGTTAGGGCATTTTGAACAGCTAGCATCTCTTTCTGGTTGATATGTAGATGCATTTGTTTTGGGGTCCATATGCCCTGAACACATCTTCCCGCCATGTGGGCCCCCCAGGCATAATCTGATGCATCTGTTGTTAAGGTTTGGCTGGCAGGGGGTAGAGTGAAGGCCCGTCCCATGTTTTGGTGACATGCCTTTGCCCACCATAGAAACTTCTGTTGTAGGCAGGGAATGAGAGGAATCATTGCTTCCAGACTGAGAATGTTGACTCAAACTTTTTAGGTACCACTGTAGTTTCCTCATATGCAGTCTTGCATATGGAATCAGTAGGATGCAGGATGCCATGAAGCCCAGAGACTGCAGAATTTGTCTTGCAGATAACTGGGTTTTTGATGCCATCAGTTTGAAGTAAGCAGTCAGTTGCCTTTGCTTGTCTGGCGTGAGGTAAGCCATCTGGGCAGTTGTATTCAAGCTTGCACCCAGGAATGTTATCTTTTGAGAGGGTACCAGTTGTGATTTATTTTCGTTTATTGTGTACCCTAGGCATGTTAGAAGCCTTTTCACAAATGCTCTGCTTGAATGAGACAGTCATCCAAGTAAGGATATATTTGAATACTTCTTTGTCTGCAAAATGCAATTACTGGTGTAAAGGCACTTTGTAAAGACCCTGGGCGCAGTAGATATGCTAAAGGGCAGTGCAGAGAATTGGTAATGCATTAAGCCAGCCTTGAATCTGAGGTATCTTCTGCACGATTGTCTTATTAGGACATGCAGGTATGCCTCCTTTAGGTCTAATGTCACCAGCCATGCATTCTTGCCCAGCATGGGCAGAAGCTGCTGCAAAGTCAGCATTTTGAATTTTGGAATGTCCAGGTATGTGTTCAAAATCGATAAATCCAGTATTGGCCGCCAGACCTTGTCTTTTCTGGGTACCAAGAACAGTCTTGAGTAAAAACCTTGTCCTTTTTCCTGGTGTGGTACTGGCTGAATGGCCCCCATATCCATGAGGGACGTAACCTGTTTCTGTGCCTCTGCCCATTGATTTTTTGGCAGATCTGGTCAACCATTTGCCATTGGCAGAGTGTGGAAATGGAATCTGTATCCCTGTGATACTATGTTTAGTACCCACTTGTCCTGGGTTATTAACTGCCAATTTTGAGCAAAAAGTGCTAATTTTCCCCCTATGGGTGCTGCCAAAAGATAAGTGCTTGGTATAGGCAGAGGGAAGTCATTGGGATTGTTTTTTGTAGGTGTGTGCTTTACCTCCTCCAGATTTGGAGGTAGAAGCGCCCCATTGCTTTGACCTGTATGAATCTTGCGCCTGGTATCTGGAACCCTTAGGGTGTCTGGATTTGCCCCTTTGAGCTCTGTCTGACACAGGAAAGGACCAATTTTTTTGTAGGCCAGTGTCTACTGAATCTTGGTGGCTGCACTTGTAAGAAGTCTTTAACAGTTTGCATAGACTTAGCTTTGTCTTCCATTTTCTTTAAAACCTCTTCTGCCTTAATGCCAAACAAAGAATCATGCTGTAAAGGTGCATCTAGCAATTTAGCTTTAACATGATCAGGTAAATTTTGTTCCTTTAGCCAGGCATGCCTCCCAATCACAGATCCAGTAACTGCGGCCCTGCAGGAGGCCTCTAAGGAGTCAAAACCACATTGCAAAGTATGCTTTCCAACCTGTTCAGCTGCATGCATTAATTCCTGCAATTCTTTATTTTCTACACATTCAGAAATCATCATCATTTTCTGTTTCAGCAATCCCATAACATGTTGTTGGTACGTAAGCATATGAAATTGACAATTTAAGGCCCTGATTGCCAAGGTTGCAGATGTATTAACCTATTTTCCCCATCTGTTCAGTGCCCTTGAATTTCTGTCAGAGGGGGTAGGATTTTTTGCTGTTGAGGCCTTAACTCCCTTTGGACCCTGTGAAATAGTTTCAGGATCAGCAGCAGGGTTTCTAAATAAAAATTTATGTGAGTCAGGGACCCTGTAATATCTGTCAGGCGTACTGGGAGCCGGAGGTAAGGAGTCAGGGTCAAGCTTGACTCCGAAAACACATCATCCACAATGTCTAAAACAGGGGAAATGGCTAAAGGCTTGTGCTGAGGGAGAAGAAGAAAATCCCTAAGCCTCTTTTTTTGATTCTGAGAAGTCTTGACTCTCCCAGTGAAAATGCTCCCTCAAAGTATGCAAGGTTTCTCCAAATGAATAATCCTCAGGAGGAGATGCAGATGGTATAGACTCCTCTGCATCAGAATCCTCATAGGGAGGTATAGAGAATTCCTGATCAGAAGAAACAGAAGCCTGATCTGAAGATTCATAATCAGTGTCTTGCCTAGGCCTCTTATCTGGAGGGAGATGGGTACCCCTGATCAAGGTAATAAGGTCTTCTGCCATTTTGATCATCTGTTTTTTAGGCATAGAGGCCTGTGCATGTGGCTCATGCGTCATTTTTTTAGTTTTAGAAGTTGCTTTTGTCTTTTGTTTTGCTGCTGTCATCGGTTTGATATACAAATGCTGAGGTCTGAATACACCCTCAGAATCCGGTGCCTGCTCAGCGGCTCCAGACCCATCAGAGGGAGATACATCCGTCAGTCCAATACCTTGAGTATCTTGCGGCATGCTGTACTCCACATGGGTGTTGGTAGAGGCCTGCGACTCGAAGGTAGCGGGTATCAGGGGCTGCAAAAGCGCCTCACTGAGTACTGGCGAACCGGCGACTGGCTTAGGAGAAGCTTTGTTGTCGGTTTTGGATCTCGACTGCCTTTCTCTGTCCTTTTCTTTGCATTTTATATGTACTCCGGTAGTCTGATTGCTATCCGATGACATTTCTGGATAGTTAAATCTGTTTCCAAAATACTTTGAGGCAAAAATATACCGACGCTTAATAGTGTGTTGGTTAAATCTAGCACAAAACTGACAGCCAGGCACGTTGTGATCAGTGCCTAGGCAAGGAATACAGTATAAATGGAAATCCTTATGAGGTATTTGCTTCCCACAAGTAATACAACTAACAACTTTTTCTGACATCAGTATGGAGCAAGAAAAAAGTTTCCCCAACGGGGTACTTGGCTTTAGTAAAGACTTCGGTTCTGAAACTCAAACTCGAATATTTCAGTAGTCGTCTGACCGGCACTTGCGAACTGCTTCTGCTTCATGCACCGATCGGCAAGAAAGACTAAAGAAAATGGTGTCGGCTGCATGTTTTATACCCCTGACAACCTGACATCATGGAAGAGGAGACATCAACCGATGCAGGACCCAAGACTTTGGAATTCAGGCCGACTGAGGGCAACCTGCCAGCAGATTACCAAATGTAATGACTGCAACAGTGAAACACGAAGAACATCTGATGTTATCCGATAGCAAGAAAAAAAATGCCTCGTTGTTTGAATGAAACACTTTTTTACATCCAGCAGCTTGTATCATATTTACCAGTGCAATCAGGGCAATGCCAAGTCAGCCCTGGGAAATGTCAGTGCAGGTGCCAGGATAATGTGAACTTAACACTGGGGAACCTCAGGCAATACTGCAAATGGGAAAGCAAACAGTTACTCTGATCACTCTGCTTGGCTGGGTGGATGGCAAGTATATGCAACTTGATTACCAGACACGATTACACTATCGTGTTACATGTAAACTTAATACTATTACAGTGTTATGTCTGTTACTGATGTTCTCTTCTGCCTCCAAACGGTTCTGTGGTTACCATCTCTACTACCTAACTCAATACATCACAGTAAGAAACAGCAGCTGCAGGAACAGTTGCATGCAGGTATCATGTGTCAAGCAGGTGGACTCGTATGTATCCAGTAGATAAACATACTAATTAACAAGACCACTGCGTCTTTGGTGGCAGGATATTTTTATGCAACGGCAAAGCATATAATTTCACTCCAAATAAGACAACCACATCTACTCAGAATGCAGACTGCAAAGTTAAGTATTTGCTAACTACTGTATGTAAGTCAGATAAAACTACTCTTAATATACAATGTGAAGTGCAATTCTGAAGATGAAGAGGATCTAACAAAGTCACTGTCTTTATGTTATATGCAGCCAGGCTTGCAAACCAGGATTGTAAATTAATGTCAGAAAAAGCTCCAACTACTTCTACTACACATAATAATGTAGGCCAGTCTTGGCAGTTCAGAGATGTACTCAATATATATTTCTTGCTATCCTTTTACTACAATTTTTGGGGTTTCTAAAATATGGTTTTAAAATGAGAAATTTAATTATAGTATTCCTTTATTTGGTAAACAAGGCAAGGTATCCGCTGCAATTCTAAAACAGACCCTACTCACCCATGCTTCAAACACCATAAAAAATTAAATATTACTTTAAATGCTTTCACTGCAAATAATTCACCTGCACACCTCTAGATGGCTTCTTTGAGGTTATTAACGGGGCATTTTTAACCTTCTGGTAGTACATGTAGTTCTAGAAAGGTTAAACTGGAAAGGAGTCATTCTCCCCAGTGATGAGATGTGAGGTGTTACAGCAGACAGGCGCAGGGTAACAAGTAGGTCAGTAAGAAGTGCGAGAGTCTAAACGGACAAGCTAAACTGATTGGGAAAATGATCATCATTCTGGAGTCAGGGTTAAAATCCACAGCTGCAAGCAAAAAAAAAAGGCCCAACTAGAAACCACCACTTGCAGCCAGTTCAAGATTGTACCTTAAGATGCCACTTTCAACATTTAAAACAGACGCATTCGTACACCTGAACAATACAGTACTGCAGCTACCATTTGATGTCAGGCCTTTAGTGCACAAATAATACAATAACTAACTCTATTAAACATAGAACAGCTGTTACTAAACACTTTTCAAAATGCTCAGTTACAAGACGATAAAGGAGGGGAATCACCTAAATCCTTAAACTCTAGAACACCGGAACTGTAAAACAAAAATAAAACATAGCTGGCACTGTGGCATGCTACTAGCCAGTCTGCTTTGTGCAGTTTAAACAGTTACAAATACAGAAAAGATCAGCCTGCTGTGAAAGAATGGACAAAGCTTTGTATGCTTCAGACAGTTGTGCACAATGACTGCATTATTTTGCAGTGCACTTGTCTGTAAGAAAGCCTATAGTGACTTTACTAAAGCCTCTCTCATTCCTCCACCGCCACTTGGTCAGAAGTTTGTCTCTTATCACATTTGCCTTTTTTTTGCCACAGTCTTAGAACCAGATGCACAAAACTCTACCTCTGTACATTCAGTTGCCAATATCTGTGCATGCATGTATGCCCATATTTTATATGCAAGCTCACTCACACACACACACACACACACACACACACACACACACACACGGGGGGGGGGGGTCACTTATGTGTAAAGTACCAAAAGGAACAGTGTTAACAGCAATCTACTCATGCCATTCTATTTATATATTTTCCCTGCACCAGCCTGATCATCTAAAGCTGCCCCCTGGTACACTGTTGAACCATCTGCTCTCTTTTACTAGGCAAAACACCTCATATCAACCTCACAGGGCAAGGTTTCCTCCTGAATATAGTGGTGGTAGCCTAGCACTGCCACTCCACTTATGGGGGGGAAGAGTAGAGCACCAGGTGGCAGCATTTCTTGTTAATTCTCCTACTTGTCAATGTGCAGGCAAACACTGCCCCATTGGCTCCCCTATGCCCTCAGGCTAACAATACATTTACAACATGCTGCACTCACACAGGCTTAGCCAAAACTGGGCACATCCAGGCCTAATCTTCTCTTCTTCAAAAGGTAACGATTCTGTGGCACAACACCCTAGTCTCAACTCTTGAGCCAGAAACCCTGGCCATTAGCCACTCAGACCTACTTCCTCCCACCTAGCTGCTAAGATAACAGACTTACTTTTGTCATAGCAAGGGCCACAACCTCTATGCCAGTGGAGACGACTTCTGTTAAACCTTTAAAAAGGTGGCAATGTCAAGGCCTCTGTTTCTGTTATCAGACTTGCACCTCTGGGAGTGTGGCCAGCGTCGTACCAAGCAATAAATCTACTCCTTCAACTGGTTGCTTACATAAACAGCCAAACAGCACTGACAATTCTGAGCCAGCAAAGGAAAAGCAGAAATTAGGCATAGTATATACTTATTTAATTATTCAAGTCTCTTATCCGGGTAAGTGGGCTGGCCTGGACACCTCTTCCAGCCATGAACCAGACCATAAAGGCAAAGCTAAAAAAGTGTCACATATTCATATAATATTAACAACATAAGCAATGTGTGATGTATACAATGACAATGTGTGATCCATATAATGATAACCTAATTAAAGCAGACTGTTTCATTATATAAATAGCTATAAACTGAGCAGCATTAATTGATGCAAAGAACCTCATTTTAAGAAAGATCTGTAGTGAAAGAGTAAAGAGGTATAGAAATATCAATACTCACATTTTAAACAAAGTAACAGGTAGGGTAAGAAAGTATGATATACCTGCAGTTACCTAGAAGAGGTTAGAACATACTTTCATGTTTTTAACTTCCACCTCATTGAGTGGCAAGCACTAAGCAATTCCCACTGCCTCTAGTGAAAGTACTTGCTTTTCATACCTAGTATGCTGCTAAGACTTCAATGTGCTTCTTGGCTGAACTTGTGCCCCTAAACCATGCCCTCTGAGGTTTTCAACCAGGTGGCATTCATGCAATGGGACCTTTTAAGCCAACTACCTAGGATTGGAGAGCTGGTTACAACTTCTTACACTAATCTCCCAGCATATGAGCCCTTAATCCAGGGCATCTGGGTGCAGTCAGGGCTCCCTTACTTATTTGCTACACTACACACCCAGAATGTAGTTTATTTGTATTGTTACGTTATTAATCTAATAACAAAGTGTTTGTTTCATTTATGATCATGACTTGTATATACTGTACCACCAGTGCAATCACCATTTAAAATACTTCTAAAAACATTTTTTATCATATGTAAAACAGCTGACAGGCTATGTAAAAATGGCAATCTGAGTTTAAAAACTGAAAGATGATAGGGGAAGCTTGCTTGGAAAAGGGAATATTCTGTAATAAAATCTAACAACCAGTACTTACACAGCTAAAGTTAACATCCTGAGCCTCTCTACAATGCCCACACTAACAAGCATGTGATAACTTCAAGTGCTCTCTTCCAAATCCTTAAAATCCCTTCTCCTCACTCGGTCTTATCTTTCTGCTTCTTGCTTTTGGTATTATATCCCTCTCTGTTCAAACCCTCTCTTTTCTCTTCTTCAGTTTACCTAACTTTACTTCATGATATACCACATCACACTGTAAATATTAACTTCTATAAGTCAGTCCCAGTTACCTCCATACATTACTTTTTTTCATTCACAACTCTTCTCTCCTAGCATAAAGCACTACATTCTCAATAATGTACCCAAGAATTAACAGACTGTAAAATATTTTTTGTCATAAATCTCTTTCTCAACTACAGTCCTGTAATTCCATGCAGAAGTTAATGTGCTACTGAACTGTTTTGGGTATGTACATTTTATGACAGTTTCATAATTATCTTTGCGCACTTGATTAGTCCCACTAGGTCAGTGGCCTCTCTTCAGGGGAGGTCCAAGATGGCATTCATATTGACTAGGGGAAATTTGGTCAGGGCACTGGGGAATGCCTTTTCAGTAAGCACTATGGGATCATTTACATTCACGTGAGCTACCACCAACCCAGGCAGAAGGGATCTGTGTTTAATGTCTCATTCAAAGACTTTAATATCTTACACAGTGTGATGCATATTAGAAACTTCTCCAAACCCCAGTGAATACGGGCTTTTGTCAACTAGAAAACCTAGGAAGCAAAACATAATAAAAAACAAATACTGTCATCCATGAATTGGATGAATCCTTGATTTTGTCTCATATTTTTGCTTTGTCCCTCATAAAACTTTTAATTTTTGGGTAAACCATCAAGGACTGCAGTTGGTCAATAATGCCAGACATTACAGTTTAATACATTTATTGTTCAGAAAATGCATGTTCATACAGAACTTGTCGTTCTATTAAATAAATTAAGAGTATTATTTAAAAACTGTCCCTGATTTAGGGCCTTTGTTCCCCCATTATGTTTAGCTTTGTCCAGAATTCACAAAGAAAGTTTTTGAGAGTTATACCCCAAACACAAGAGGATATTACCACGCTGTAGCTTAAGAAAACCTGAAGGTAACTGAAAGGAACTGGTAAGGCTAACATCCAATTAAGCAGAAAATGTTAAGTCACAAGTTTATTGTTATAAACCTGTCAAAAGTGCAAAATGGCAGCCTTTCAAATGGACACAACAACCGAAAGTAATATCTCGGTCACATGTTTATGCTTCTATTTAATACACTTATGGTAACCTGCATTTAAACCTTCCCCGAAATTCACTGAACTTGATGAATTTTGAATTGACATCTTTTTATTTCCAGCTTCTTTTAAAATGTTTTAAGGAGGCTTTTGCCTGCTGAAGTGCCTTGCTGATTGCCCTACGAAGTGGATTAAGTGCAGTTCTCTCATTAGTTATTTTGGTGTCATTGTCTGAAACTGAAGCCCACCTCTTTCTTTGACTGGTGATAACTTACATTATAATGATAAACAAAAGCAAGGAAAAACAGAACATTCATTGTGTCACACAATATCTTATAAATATTTAAAAAATAAAGGAATTCGTTATCAGGAAGTACCAGTAAACTGCAATAATTAAAAGCAAAGGACTGAAATTATTAGTAATGTGACAAACATTAACATCTTAAGGGAATGTACTATATCTGCTAGCTTGCTGCCGTTTGTACTACCCATAAAAATTAATGCATTGACTTTTTAATGCAGAGACTGTGTGCATCTTTGTGTGAAACAAAAATTAAAATCATTTCAAGAAGTAAGGATTCAGCATCAGGCAAACAAGCCTGACTCTCAGTAGTCCATATGAAATAGCAACCAATGGAACCATTTATAAAACTGCATTGCTCTCTCAGCAGTACTGTAAAAAGCTCAGGTGTCAATTCTATTTAAAGAACAGCCAGTTCAAGGTCCCATCCCTATGAAGCTGCAAAAAAAAAGATTTCTTGTTGTTTACAACATGCAGTAGTTTATTTAAATTCACTGTTAAAAAGGTTTGTATTTTTGCTACAACAAATTAGAAAGCTGCCTGCAGCTCATATTGGAATGGGAGTTCAGTAGGATTCTCAACAAAAAGAAGTCTATTTTAAATTTTTAAACAATCTCTGAGCAAATGTGTTTTCCATCTGTTATTCTGTCACAACATCTTTTCTTTTCTAAGAATGTCCCCTGATCACAGGAAGACGATTTTCAGTAGAAAAGATTATCCAAATTATTTTAACTCTAATCTGCCTGACAGCCTTTTTACTTTTACCTCTGCTCCCCAGGGTTTTACCCTGCATTTGTTTTGCTTTCCCAATAATTTTCTGCCTGCCCCTGTAGTGGGATCAGTGACCAAATGCTCAAACTGGCAAACATCAGAATACAGATAAGGCAGGGGTACAGATAGAAATCTCAGACTGCTTAGAAATTTACTAAACATAAATGTTCTTGTTGTCATGGGTGTACAAGTATGATAAAGTATCCCCAACCTCCACTGGTGACAGGATATATTATCCAGGCCATAGTAGCTACTTCAGTGACTGTCAAATTTCGACCACTAGAAATTAAAAGCGGTCTTTCTGACGTTGGGCCCTATTCCAAAAGACTTGCTCTTGGTATAAGACTGGCCAGATTCT
This sequence comes from Protopterus annectens, assembly GCF_019279795.1. NCBI lineage: Eukaryota > Metazoa > Chordata > Ceratodontiformes > Protopteridae > Protopterus > Protopterus annectens. Next base: position 909,167,852 of record NC_056748.1, on the reverse strand, counting down.
GAAAGACTTGTTGTCAGTTTAAGTGCCTTACTTTGGTGTAAGGCCTATCTACAAACAGGCTTACATTCCAAAAGGCTTCCTCTTGGAGTAAGTGACTTATTCTGAGAGCAAGTCTGTAAGAATCTGACCCAGTATCATATGCTTTCTCTGACTTTCACAGTCTTGTTTGTTGGGCATTCAAACTTTTGCTTCCATTTTAAACTTGGATATTGGCAAGACAGACTCATTTTCTTTATAAAGTACTGTAGTGGACCTTCCCTGAAATTAGATACTTATTCTAATCATGCTAGTGCAGAGGGCTCCTATTGTACTGCTGGGTCACACAACCCAGTCACCTGTGGCAATGAGCCAGGCATTCTCCTGTTCAAATTTGACTCCCCTCCTTATGCAAACTGCTTATCAAATTGGCTCCGGCTCCCCGACATCCAGAATTAGATAAGTGGGCTAACGAAAACTAACACATACTTGCTCTTTGGACATGCGTTTAAGAGTGTGGGTTCCTTGTGTCTACAGAGCTATTTTGAAAACAATGCTGTTATTGTTGTATCTTTCGTCTTTTCCCGGTTAGGGGTCACCACAGCGGAACTCCGGTCCGCTAATGATTGGCAGTAGATTTTTACGTACTGATTTGCCAGGCCTGACGCACAACCTTCAACGAAGGTACGCCCATTCATGCATGTCTCCACACAGAAGACGCTTTAGCTGAGAATCGAACAGGATAACGTCTTACTGTGAGGCGACAATGCTACCGCAGCACCACCACCAACTAAAAGCCATACCACCTGAACTCAAAGTGACCATACTGAACAAAACATTATACCCACTTTTTATTTTTAAAATGTGCTTGCAAGCACAATGCCCCAGCATTAAAAAAAATCTTATTACAATTCTAAAAAATAAAAGTCCACTTAAAGCAAGGTTCATCTTACTTGTAGTCAGTTAAGCAGCAGCTCATTTCTGTAAGGAACAATAACTGGATAAACAAAAGACTGCCCAATGTCCAGCTAAAGTTTTCTGCTTAGCAAGATCTTTTTCTGGTGCTTATGCAGTCCAAGCATAATCAAGCACTTTTCACAGAAAAACGACAGTTGTAAGATTTCACAGAATACTGGCCTTCTGGAAAATCTACTGTATGTGTTGGGAGATCAGGATACTGCAGGGCACAGTACCCTGTACTTGGCTGGCAAAGTTTTAGGAATACCCAAGTAGTAGCTTTTAGAGTGAAACTTGTCAACAAAAATAGACTACATCACACATCTTGGGAAGAGTGAATAACTAAAACGGCCATATAGCAAGTATAGGAACAGACTAGTTCCAGCATACAGGTAAATGTATTTCTGAGTGTAACCAATGGACACGTGAAGCCAAATGGTGGATTTTCTACATCAGAAGGAAACCTCCCTGAGGAAGGGGCCCCTTCAATGTCCCTAAGACTGCAAGAATTTCACTTCTGGAGATATTAGTCAGTTAACATAACGAAAACTGGGTTACCAACTTTTACTATGATGGGCTGCCTGAAGACAGCTGGAAGAGACAACTGCAAAGAAACTCAGGAATATGGAACCTCTCTGATGAGACCTGCTAAACACTGCACTTTGTTCTGATAAAATAGAAACTGTCACATGGCTTTACTCAACTCCATGTTTCCCTGAAAAATGTCTTCTATACTTGGAGAGAACAGTGGGGATGAGGAAATATCATTGTACTCCCAAGCTCCCAGTGACCTTGAAGCGGAGTTAGTGTGTTTAAATATGTAGGGCTGTGGGGGATGCAGAACTGCATGTCTGCCCTGCAATTTTTTTTTTTTTGTAAAAGTTAACTTTTTGCGTGGGCAGCTTTACATTGTTATCCATATTAGTCTCTTTTAATTACAGTTCATCATTTAACCACAGATCTACTACTGCTACCAGGCTGACTCTGCAACCACATGGCAAAGCTACTCCCAGTACCTTTTCCTTGAGAGCATCAGGCCTGCAGATTGAGAGAGAGAGAGACACACACACACACACACACACACACACACACACACACACACACACACACACACACACAGAGAGAGAGAGAGAGAGAGAGTAGATAATTCACTTTTTCTTTTTAATTATAAATAGTTTTTAGCTATAAATTCTACATTTAAGATAAAATGTTAGGTCTTCTCAAGTATGTTAAGTCATAAAAATAAGTATTTGGTTTCCCGTCATGTACAAACAGCATTTTTTTGTTCAAATCTGTATGCAGCACTGTCTTAAGAGGGCTGTTCCAAACCAAACAGAAGCACCCTAAGGAAATATTTGCAAAACAGATTTAACTTCATATTTGAATAAAAAAACTATAAAACCAAGTATCTCAGAGCTTATTATCGGCAATTGTCAAAGTGTAAATAAAACAATAAGGGAGAAGCACACATTTAAAACACTGAGGTAGCTGGTAACTACCTGATGCTTTCAGTAGGCAAGGAAAGCAGTTATATGCAGGGCTACTTTGTTGTTGCTAGATAAATCAACAGCTCACAGCACTAGAGGCCTTACTTTCTCCTTGGGGCAACCTTCAACAATGCCGCACTCAGTTCCTGTTACCAGGCTGCAGACGAAGTCGAGGCATCAGCTGAAGATGAACTCAACTTATTGCTCCAACATGTGATTTGAAGGTGTTTCCACTTCCAAAGGTTACTGGGACGTGACAGCTACATACTTGGGCATGGTAATCGAATCCCTGTTGTGTCACGCAAGCACAGATGCAAATGCCTATCAAAATATCACTCAACTCTCTAAGGAAATTCAAGCTCAGCTTCATAAATTCTTAACAACTTTACAAAACTCATCTTGATAATTAAACTGCATGTCTTAAGCAGCCTGTCTAGATAAACAAAACTATGCTTCAGAGTTCAAGTTCATGTCTGCATTCCTGACTACAAAATAATGCTTTCACATACTTCTCTGACGAAAAGAATGTCATTACTAAGCAAAAAAACAGCTGCAATTACTAAGCAAAAAACATGCCTGCTACCCGATACTGCTACTCTGTATGGCTTGAAGTGTTTCGTTTCCATGGTGCACTTTTAAAGTACAGTACAGCTCACTAGATCAAAGCTTCCCAACTTCCTGGTCACCTATGAACACAGATGCACGTTCTTAAAGCATTTTACTTATTTAGAAGTAAAAAATAAAACAAGGCAGCACAAAGCTAAAATTAAAATCCCATCTGTCGCCCTATATGGCCTAATGGCTAGTGATTCTTTACCACAATGGCAATACAATTAACATCTACAGGTAAGACGGCAAAAGATCAGGGGCCAAGGTGTAGTTGCTTTTTTTTTTTTTTTTAGTTATTTGATTCAAAAGCATAGTTGCTGCACATTTTATAGGATCTCTACAGGAGCCCATGTTTCTGGAAATTAAACCATTTATGGATGGAAGTTGAAAAGGAAGGGATGGGGCAGATCCGTAGTGTAACAAAGACTTAACACCACATAAAGTGATGCATATGCAATAAATACTTCATTACATTTTCTTGTGGAAGAAAGATATACTCTAAAAAAAAAAAATAGAAAAAACCCAGAAAATCGGAGGGCCACTTTAGCATACTTGGTGAATGTTGAAACTGTACTGGAAGAAGGAAAAATCAGCAGTTCTGCTTGAAGCAAAGTCCTATGAGGTAAAGTGCACACCAAATCTCAGGTTACTTCTACAGTTTTCATCACTCTAACACACATTCTTGCCTTAGGACAATATAACAGTAACAACATCATGGAGCACCAACTAACATTGTGCAGTACCATGTGGGGTACCTGGAAACCACATTACACCTATACAAAGAACACTGAAAGTAAGCAAGCTCTACTAATGCTTTAAGAAAAAAGGTGGCATGCCTCAGTAGATCTGGAGGTGGATTGCAAAGAAAACTGTTTTTTGAGGAGATGCAGAACACACAAAAAAAAAGCACAGCTAACACAGTACACTCTAACGAACTGTGGGGGTAGAGGGATGGATTCTATTTCGCCTTTTTCAAGCATATTACACATGGAACTTCAATGGACAAACTTCAGGACTCGGCACCACCAGCTTTTAACATTATGAACTCCAGGATTCACCTTTTTCTCAGCTGGGAACTTTCCAGTGATTAAGGAACCCTATTTGTCACACCAACACTGCATGGCAAAGAGCAGCAATAACAGCAGATGAGGGTGGTTTCTTAGCAGCCTTGAAAATAAAGCATTTTAGAAAGATTGTTTTAATAATGAACACTTTTTACACTTTATTTTTACATACTTAATATACAGATAAACTGTCAATCAGAATTTGATTATTTAATAACTGGGTGGAATCACTAACAATAAGTGATCACTTGGCCTCTATACAACCTCCAAAACAAAATCTAGCATTGATGGAAACAAGTAAAAATAAAATGTAGTGGTAGAAACAACACTGTCATCTTATAAAATTTAATGAAGAAAATACCTTGAGCAAGCATGTAGTTTGGTTAGTTTATTTATTACAGAATGGTTCAGCTGACAGGCCCTTCAGTTAAAATGAAGGGCAATAACCTATACATATTTTTCTAGGTGTTTTTCGTCCTAATGCCTGCTGCCCATTAAGCCTCCCTCCCTCAATGAGACTCTGTCTGTTTGTTCCTCTGTGCTAAGGAATTACCCCAGTGCAGTATGGCAGCGAAAGCTGTTATACAAAGCAGCCATAAGGGATGGTTGTGTCCTCAACCAGCATCCTGGCAATGATGATGTGCATGTGTCTCGACCTGCGTCTCTGCAGGAATGCACAACATCTTTCTCCTGCAAGTGCATGCTCCCTTACACTCACTAATGAAGGTTACCACCAGATATTGTGGCTGTATAAATGCTGTTCCGCCTCATCTTCCTGTCCATAATGAGTATACCCAACATCAAGCTTCCAAGCTGCCAACCACACTTGGGTCACATGGTTCATTCATTCATTTGCACAGCAACTTGGCAAATAACCTTTATATTTTCTACGACTGGATTATCAAATCCATGCATTCTATCCACCGACTTCTAAACCACTTAGCCTGTAAAGGAATGCAGAGGCAGGTAGCACGCCAAAGAGGGAAGACAAACTTCTTATCCTCTCCAACGGTCTCCAGCTCATCTTTTTGGATCCACAGGCATTTCCAGGCAAGATGAAGACATATAATCTTTGCAATGCTTTCTGGGATGTACCCTGAGACATCCTTTCAGTGAATTGTGCTCGGTATCAGTTAAAGCAGGAGAAAAGAGTTTCGCAATGGGGTAGTTATCTTTCCAACGACTACTCACTGGTACAGACCGACCGATGCACTGAAACACTGCTTTGGGCTCTGACAGCAAGAAAAGACCGATATATCATGGTGTTGGCTGACTCCCTATATACCCATGCACACTGATGTCGATTAGAACGTCTGCCAGCCTAAAGAGGTGGGGAATTTTTATCTGGTAGTCAGGCCAGCCAAGGGCTTTCATGGCAGGAAATCCACAAGTCAGGACTGCAACAGTGAAACATGAAGAACATACTCATTTCTTTTGCTTGTGTCTACAAGCTCATTCTTTTGGTCATCTACATCTTGTAACTATGGAAATTGACTGATAAACTGACTGACAAACTAAGAGCTTCAACCTAAGACATAGTTCTTGCCTACATTTTAGTTTTTTCACATCTTATTATACATTATACACACACACACACACGTGTGTGTGTGTGTATGGCAACAGTTTTGACTGAATGAAACTTCAATGAATCATAAGTGACTAACATAATTTGACTGAAACTCATTTGACTGAATCATGATTGACTAAAAATTGTAAAATAGCATTCTGAGCATTTTTCTCTGTTATTTATGGCTGTTGGATTTAGTATATTTAAGTAAGAGGGTGCAGGAGGCTTGAACCTAAAAAAAAGTTGAGGTATGTTTGTTCTAAAGACATTTCCTATAAAATCTGTTTGTGCATCAGTAGTGATTAACGCCATGTGTTTTTTTCTCTTCTTTCCACTGATGTGCAACTGTGAAGATAGTACGATTAAGTAAGAGGGGTTTGGGGGCAAAACAACACTGGGAGGTGTAGTGTGGCTTACCCCCATGCAAAAAACAAGCTTTTATGGTATATTTATTGTAATAAAGTTTTTCAAACATGACACTGTGAAATTAATTTTCAAAGTACATTTACTTACGCTATACTAGAAAGCTCAGAAAACAAGCACAATATGGCATGGCTACAGATAGTAGGATTTGGCTTTATTGGCCTGAATGTACTATTAAATATTTAAAGTGGGAAGTCATGAGCATTCAGAAATCATGTAGATGAAACACTGGTATGTCCTTAAAGGGTCATTAGCATATAGCCCATGGGCCTCCTCTGTAGGAGGTTTAAGGTATTACACAGTGAAGAGTTCAGCTTGTCTGGGTCTTTCTTGTAGTTTTTACTTATTTTACTACATTGTTTACAAGCAGACATTACTACAACATTATAATATAGAACACACAACCACTTATTGAGCAATAAATTAGTAGCAAGTGAATATTAACAATTTAAGGGGTGAACTAAAATAACAGAAATGAACCTTTTAAAACCCTTTGCAATGATTAATGAAAACATGCATACAAAAAGGATATTTAATGGAATTTATTAAAAAAAAAAAAAAAAAGGATTAGGAATAACAGCTCAACAATTGGGAACGTGGTGAATTTTAGAGATATAATAGAGAAAGCAAAAGGCACTAACTACTTAGCTTTCAGAAATTACATTAGTTGTAAACCAAGACTAGAAAAAAAAATACAAAACCTCCTTACATTTCTTATCAGATTCTCCCAGATCTGATAATGAGCTCAGTTTGGTGTTAATGTTTACAGCAACACTCAAGTATTCTATATTTACATAAGAAAAATGAAAGGGAATGTTTTTGAATACAACGTTATCAAACAATTCTCTGCAAGCACACATGACCCAGGGAATATGCTTGCAGAAACATTTTTGTGCTACTTTCACCCTAACCTCACAAGTAACTCTTTCCTCAAAACCAAGGCAAGATAAACATGCAAATACTTGCAGATACTGAGGCGGTATAGGCAAGGAGCTGTATAAACATCTTTACTATTTAAATACAAGTTCAAGCATTCAAAACCAACAATAAAAAGAATGACTACAGCTACAGTTCAGACTCTCCATACCCTTAATCAGGCTTTAAAACAAATTGAAGAAAAATAGAAGCTTTAAATACATAAATTCTTAAACTTATTTTGACCTCCTTATTCAAATACCCCTTCCAGATACCTGAAGATGTTAACCAGATCCACTATTTTCTAGCTTCTGATTTCCCCCATTTGTTGCCATGACAAATGCCTTTGTCTGTACTCCATTTTATCCCATTATGTCTTCAGTTTTGCATTGAAGTCTCCTACCATCTGCTGAAGTTCCTGCCCAGAATCTTCCTGCAATGTCACATCACCTGCATACTTTGCTGATCTGTTTCCGCCAACCTATTTGCCAATGTAATTCATCACCAGTATGAACAAGCAGTGGACTCAGCTGAATCCCGAGCAAATTCACTCATACTGGGATACCTTCAAGAGTTTAGTTTTCATACTTGTGTCATCGAGTCCTTGTACATAACCTGCAACTACTCTACTTATGATTCTGGGCCTTTAAGCCATTGCAGGACTGCCAAAAATCAACCTACTTAGGACCTTGTGATATACTTTAGCCCATCTAGGACGTTTTCCTCATGTTAAGTCTGCATCTTGACTACCTCACTGCAAACATCAGGTTGACTATACTGCATCCTTGTATGAATCCGAACGGTTCACCCCAATCTTCTACTGTGTATATTCGTTTATCAATCACTCCCTCCACTCTTACGCTTCCATATAATGTAACAGGAGTTTGAAACCTCTGAAGTGCCCACAGTTGTGAATGCCCCATTTATTTTTGCATATTGGCGCTAAAATGATTATTCGCCAGTCATCCAGAACATACCTTTCTCCATATTACAAGAAATACCTCCCCTAACTCTAATGCCTTTTTTTCTTTTTTTAATGCCATTATCACCCAAGACCTAAGCAAACATACATTAATATATAAAAAAAAAACATATTAACATGTTTCCAGTTACATATAAAAACATACATGATGTATAAACCAAATTTTATAAGTCACTTTAAACACAGTAACTATTATGTTTGTAATATTTTGTAAACAGCTTACAATATCTCAACAAGCACTCAAGTTACACACACTGTAAGTAACATTTTATTCATCTCACTGAGAGTTTCCATATGAGGCTAAGGAGTTCTGTCCGCCTTACTTGGTTGTTGAAATATTTAGAAAAATGTGAAAATTATATCTGTATAAACTAATATCATAAAAACAACAGTTAATCTCTATTTACCTGCAGTAGACAGAGGTCAAATATTAATGCAGTTGAGTTTGCCATTGTGTAAGCTTTAAGATGAAATAGTTTTAAAACCTTGTACATAGCATGGTTTTGGAATTATTGATGCAAAGATGAACAAGCAATATTTGATGCATGGAGGCGTCGGTAGGCGTTAACTGCAGTTGCACCTGGAGATGTCACTCAGATGTAATGAGATAATGTATCAATCCAACACTGGACAGAGGCACAGGGAACTAATGTAAGGAGGTGGCGAAAGCCAACACATTCTAGCTAGACTTATAAATGCCTTCGGGCAGATAGCCTAATACCTACCTATGAACCTATTACATAAACTGTTCAATTCCTGCCTTTCCTTGAACATCTCTTCTCCTCCTGAACATTATTCTGCATGTATTGTTCACACAATTTCCATTTATTTCTATGCAGTTTGCGCTTTCCCTTTCCTAAAGATCCCACTTCCAGTTCTTTTAACCTTTTATCAGTTCATTTGTCTTTGTTACAATATTCAGTGCTTCAAACAGGTTTAGACTTTGATATCCATTTAACAATAATTGCTTTTTTGGCACCCACCATAATTAAACTTAACAAGGCCTTTCCCATATCTAGGCAATTTAGATCATATGTCTTCGCTTAAAAGAACTGTTTCCTAAGTTACACTCATTTGCTCATCTAATATTCCTGACAGTACTTTGCAGGGGATTTTTTAAAAATCTGCAAACTCATACTTCCAAAATATCTGTTTCCAGTTACCTACTTATTCCCAATCACACCTTCAACATTTGCCATCTATCTGCCAAAAATGTTTTCAAAGTCTGAATGGGCTATAAAAATGCCTATGCATATACTTCTAAACAAAAGACCCTAAACCTTTTGGACTTCGCTGCACACATGGGAAACACGCATATGTCCTCCCATTGTTCCTTTGTAAATTGCTTATCCAATCTCTCTTCCCAATCTTTTCTAACTTCCTCTGATTAACTCTTATAGTTATTGTGCAATATTTTATGCCCTACTAATTATCCCATTTAACAGCAGCTTCTGTTCTAGATTCAGCTAAAAACTCTACTAGAGCAGATCTTTCACTTAGGATTCTCCTGTCCCTTTTTCTTTGCCTATACTCTGATATCAATTACAGGTAGGGAAGGTAGTCTCTAGCCTGCAGTCCAAATGTCTTCTTGATCATATCCCATTTGTATTATCTTTCCCTCTCTAGTTATTTGCTCACAACATCTTGATTCCTTTCCAATTTTCTCCAGTAAATGCCAGCCCCCTCCTGCCTATTCTCAATACCCTATGTAGTCATTCCTACCTGCAAAATCTCCTTTCTTCATTCTCATGTTGGCTTACTTCTTAGAATATTTTCTGCTACTTTATACACACCGTAACAGGGAAATACTTCCAGCCCAGCTATCTGGAATTTTGTAAACAATTCTGTCATTTGTGAATATTGATATGATTTATACAGAAGTGTGTGTAAAGTACTGAGCTAACATGTAACCACAGCATGCCCTATTGGAATAGAACAGGAATGTACCTGCACTATTGTGACTGTTTAGATGTATATGTTCAATGGAAATTGTAACACAAGAGGTTAACTTGAAAAAAGCAGACAAAATAGATGAAATTAAAATTATTTCATAACCACGTAATAAAACAGATGCTATCTCACAGTTTCAGTGCAGCAGCAGACACGTCTAGTGCTAGACATTTTTTGTATAGTCTTGAAAGTGAAGTAATTACTAGGTTTAAGATATAGAAGTGTTATTGTTTTAGGACTTCCAGGATCTGCAAAACATCTGAGAGATATGCATGTTTCACAGGGAGATGCTAAAATTAAGGGGGGTTTAGCTTGGGAACTGAAGTCAGGAGTAATATCTGATATTAATTTAAGAACTCTCTGAGAGAGACTGTGCATTTTGCATTTGTCTTTGACCTGACAACACCCACTCATCACCACTTCTGCCTGCTTGTTGTTCTGTAAGTAAGTTTTTAGGGCATAGTAACTCTTTTAGATTCAGACAGGAATAAAGTAAAGTATATTTTAGATGTTTTCTTTATTTTTTATTTGAGACTGTCCTGCAATGTTGTTTTAAATATTTCCTGTGATTTTGAACTCTGTAGTAACGGTTTGTTTACTGAGTATTTCTTGTTCTTTTATTATTTACTATTAAATATATTTAAACCTTTTAATTGTGGCTGGTCTGTTTAGAGATATTTAAGCTCTTAGAGTACTTGCATATCTATCTGGTGACACTGTACAGGCCCACTCGTAAATAGCCTTGCTCTTGGGCAGACAACCATTTGGATTAATAGTAACACTACATAGTAGGATTGGCCACCCTTTGCTAAGGGTCAAAGTATCTGATAAAGGGTTCTGCTGACAGTGGTAACTACCTTATAGTCTGGGCAGAAGGGGGCATAGCTAGTAAACCTGTGCCAGCCTTTACAAGGTATGTGTGTGTGTGTGTTAAAACAAATCTCCAAGAGTGTGTGTGTCAGCTACTTTGGCAGGGACACAAAGCACTGGTTAGACAGAGAGAGAGTTGGAGGACTTGGCTTGGAACCCTGCCTAAGGACTCAGCTCTATAGCTGTGCCAGTGGGGAGTCTTACTGGGGATCTAGAGAAACACAGAGAAACCAGCCACAGACTGACTGTAGCCTCTGTGTGCTCTTAAGGGAAATTGAACTTTATGGTGTGTGTACGTTCCTCACTGGTGCCAGAGGTGAGGACTAAGGCTCCTTGATTACTAGGCCAATGCTGGGGCTTCACAAACATAATAGTCTGTATGGCTGGTATTCTCCTTAAGGATCTGCATACAAAATCCCACTCTTATGTTTCTTGATTTCCACATTCCACTTATAACTAGTTTATACAAATTTTCATTCAACTTCTGAAAGATCTGTAATACTTTTACAGGACATCTGGTTATTGTTCTTGTTACAGGATCCAAAACTTTGGAGACAACCCCTTGCACTTTCTATTGCCCAAGTCTTTAGGCTTGAGCCTTTTGTACTCCAGCATTACCATTAAAACATTGTTGCTTAACAGCAATCTCACTAAATTCATGCATATTATCCAGATACTCCATATTTTCTCTTTAGCATTCTGCAGGTGTGATGCTGTGCCTCTTCTTGCTCTATAAGATTCCCCTTATTTTGCAGTACTTTAACCACTATCAGCCCTTCTAAATAATTTGTATTACGGCTTAACCATATCTGTTTTTATTTTTATCCTGTTTTAAAGCTTCATTTTCTTTTTATCCCACTCACTATCTATAATTTCTGTCTTCCCTAATAACACTTGAATCGTTCCCACTACACATTCCTTAAATTATTCTCTTTTTAACAGTTAGATGGGAAAATACCAGTGGCTCATTTTTACTTCATTACCCTGAAATTTTATCCTAGTTTTTGGTGCATGATCTGAAACAGTTACCAGACATGTGTTGAACCTTTGAATTAAATGCTCCATGTTCCTGTGAAATATAATTTTTATCTAGTTGAGCCCAGTTACTATACCTTGGGGAATAATATGTAAATTCTCTCAAGACATCCTACTGCTGAATTAACATCTTTTATACCAAATATTTTCATAAATTTTTTCAGATATCGACCTTCTTTTGTTATATTTTCCCTTCTAGTTCCCCCAGATGCATCTTCACTGTTGCAAATCAAGTTTCAGTCCCCAGCTATAAGTAATATTCTCTACTGAAAGCAGATTTCTCCCGAAATGTTCTTAAGCACCACAGTACCAGTTTTTGATGCAATATAAATATATTCCAGCATAATCCTCCTACCTTGCCAACAGCCTCTTAATACCACAATTCTACCATTACTATCCCTTTTCCCTGTTCTGTCACTACTGGAGCTCATAGCCAATATAATTACTGCCCTTTTACTTTGTCTCAGATATTCTGCTGAATATCGATCCTGAAATTGTTTATCAAATCCTCATACTCATTTCTTTTCAAATGCGTCTCCTGCAGCACTGCCATATGCACTCTGCATTTCTTAATGTAATTTATTACTCTCTCCTTTTCGTCTATATCTATGCAAGGCCATTTACATTCCAAGATAATATGGATAGTGTAGCCATTATGGTAAGAGGTTACTGTTCGCACCTATTCTACATGGCAGTTTTTTTTTTAATGCGTTTTCCAACTTTTAAGTTACATGCACACATTAATGCTTGACAGGCTGATCTTTTATACAGTTTTATTTGCTTTTGTTTACTGGGAAAGTTTGCCTGGGAACTGAAATACCCATTATCAGCACAGGCCTGGGGAGAAATGCTCCAAAATAAGGAAATACATGTTTTTAAGACATTGCGAGTATAATCAAAAACAGATATATTAATACACTTGTTTAGTATCCATAGTGGACAGAGTTAGGATTGCATTATTCAAACTGAAAGTGTGGTACAGTTGCATAGTTAATAGTTGCCAGGTGAAATTTTAGGACAGATTTGAACTGTTGCAGGTTACTTAGAAATCTGCTATGGTTTAGAAGTTTATTCCATACCTTGGTGATTGTGACAGAGAAAAGCAAACCACCATAATAAGCACTAGATTTATTAGCAAAAGTTAGTTTAAGTTCAGAGGATCTTGGGATTCTTTTTGGTACATGCCATTGGGTAAGATTTGACAGTGAGTGTGTTTTAAGTGGATGGTGAAGCATTTTGTTTGGAGTTAGTAGCTGGGAGAGGGTGATGTGATGAGGTTCAAGCCAGTTGAGGTATTGAGCACTGTGCAGTCATGGGAGCAGTTTCAGAAGCTGCAGATGAATTTGCTAATTTTGTTGTAGGTGCCTTCTAGTTTGTGTTTGGTGGAAGAGTTGAGGTTTGTGAACATTGCTGAGGCATATAGGAGGGTAGAAAGGAGACAGGAGGTAGAGCTATTTTTTTTACTATGATCACTTAGCAGGTACTTCGTTCTGCAAAGAGAGCCTAGTCTATACTGTGTCTTTTTGACCGCATTGTCAATGTGCAAATCAAATTTTAATTTCTTATAAATCATAACTCCTAGTAATTTTTGTGTTGGTGATGTTTTTAATTTTTGCATTGCTTGATTTATGCTTTTACCGAGGAATAGTATTAGTTTGGATTTGTTGGTATTTAAGAGCAACTAGGATTTATTTAGACATTTTTCTAAAGAGGTGAAAGCTTCCTATGTGATGGTTTCTAAGTCAGGAAGATTTAAGGCTGAGCAAATTAAAGCTGAGTCATCAGCATGTTGTATTGTGGTGGCACGTTTAGATTCCTTGCGCATGTCAATAATGAAGATATGGAAAACTACTGACCCAAGTATGGAGACTTGGGGGACTCTTGTAGTGATTAGAGGAATGTGGGGAGTGGGAATCATTCAATTTTACAGACTGGGTGAGATTGTTTAGGTAGCTGGTGAACCAGCTAGTTTAAGGAGTTGTGAGGCCTATAAGATTTAGTCTTTGTGAAACCATGATGAACACTTTTGACAAGTCCAGGAAACGGGTGGAAACAAAATTACCTGAGTTTTTACTTAGATTACTGGTATCCAGGAATTGCAGGATGACAGTTTTGGTGCAGTGGTAGGATCGAAAGCCATGTGGGTTACGAGAAAGTAATTGGTTATCAAGTAGAAAGGCTAGGAGTTATTGATGTATGCATTTTTCAAGCACTTTGGAGAGGAGGAAGGATTGCTTTAGGGCAATAGTTTGATAATTTTGTGAATGTGCCACCTTTGTTTAATGGGATCATAAAGACAGCATTCCATAAGGCTGGCATATATAAATTAGAATAGATACAGGGTAGCAAATCATATCATCGGGTATTTGGATGGCAGGTTGTCAGGAGCTAGTGTTGTGGGTTTCAGTTTTTTAATGTACTTGTGATGGTATCTGTCTGGATGGTTAAGTTGAGTTGGGGTGTGGTGCTTTGGTCAGGGGTTTTAGGTGGCGTGGATACTAGTTATTGTTTGAATTAAGTAGAGTACTAAATATGAAGTATTTGGTGAATCTGCCTGCAATGTCCCTGCTGGTTTCAGATGGAAAATGATTTGAGCTGGGTTTTCTGTCTGGTTTTAGGAGGTTGTTTGTCATCTCCATTCAAACCCATGTCACATTTTTCAAGACTTTTTGTTTTAATGAAAACACAAACAAAAAACTAAATAAATTTTCAAAGCACCCCCATAAATGATTACCTTAGAATAAGCTGACAAAATGTACATCTTTAAAAAAAATAAGTTTAACCCCCCAGATAAAACAATTGCCTCAAATTGCGAGATGCACCCACATGCATTACCTAACATAAAATTAAGGTTACTTATTCTAAAGTGCATGTTACAGTCTGTCATCCAACTTGCACTGATTTAGTGTCTGTTCTTTTCTTACCCCTAACTCCCCTTCCATATGTGAAAAACAGCTTGTATGTGTTCTGAAAACATAACTTTTAACCCTAAGAAAAAGTGCACTAGCTATCGTTAAATAAAACTAAATTATACACTATTCTATTAAGTGCATTAAAATGTTAAGGATGCTACAGAAACTACTACTTCTTATCCACTTCCAATACTTTTGATCTTTATCACTGAACTGCTTTTGCCCTAGTAATTTTAAATTTTGCATGCCCCTCAGAACTCTCAAGATTAACTGCTTGCACCTACAGTTAACTCATCTCTATGGAAACATAGTAATGACAGCAGATAAAAAGTAGCTAACAACTCCATTGATGCATGAATGAATCTGTCAATTTAAATCAGCACAGAGCAGAAGTACAACAGACACAGACTTCTTGCCTCCTATTGAATATTTGCTAATGGAGAAAAGCATGCTAATATCATTCATATGCAAGAAACTTAGCAATTATTATGGCTTTCATCATTTTGTCTTATTTTTCCAGGTAACTTGCTTACAAAAATTCTTAATTACAGATTAAGCCAAGGGCATTAATCCAGTCACTCACCTCTGCAAAAATAAAACATCTCAACTCTACAACAGTACACTTTTATACCTACCCTCATCCCAGCCACCCAAGATTACAGCATATTAACTTAACCTTGCTTTTGTCCAGACTTCCTGGTCTTATTACACTGCAAATCCTACATTTCTTGCAAATAAAAAGCACATGCTTACTTTAATATCACTTACAGCTATCAGTGAAAAGACTCCCCTACCCCCACATCTAAAATACCGCCTCACCACATACTATTCAAAGACTGCTTTACTATATAACATGCAGTTCACATCATGCAATGTTTTATACAAATACTATTAACAACAAAAGTTGTTTTATTTACAGTTACTTTTTTTTCCCTTTTAGTGTCCTAAACATTAATAATAAAGTGTGGTATACATTTTACACTCCACCCACAAGTTTAACAAAGTCAACAAAAATCCAAT
Organism: Protopterus annectens; assembly: GCF_019279795.1. Taxonomy (NCBI): domain Eukaryota; kingdom Metazoa; phylum Chordata; order Ceratodontiformes; family Protopteridae; genus Protopterus; species Protopterus annectens. The sequence goes on along the minus strand of NC_056748.1, from coordinate 909,152,085 downwards.
CTTTCTCAGTCACTCTTTCTTGCAAAGCCATATTTCACAAATGTGACTGATGGTTTAGAACCTCACAATTTATTCACTAATTTCCGAGTTGTTGGTCTTCTTCCTGTTCATCTCCATCTCCCAGCGCAAGACTAAGGTTTAAGTCCAAAAAACTCCTGATTCTTCTAGTTAACTCCTGTGCTTTTTTTTATCTCTCAAGCATTTTCCTGTAGAACACTTTAAATGGTTTCACTGTTAAAACCTCTTTATTGACACAATAATGAGAAGCACAGACCCCTTCTGTTTGATGGCTTGCTTTTTGTTGGATAAACTTTTGTATTTTCCTCCTTTGACTCTTCCACATAAAAAAAGTCTGATTTTCCAGGAAAAAATATTCTGAAGATGGCTGATTACAGCAGCTTGAATCAAATACATGTCTCTTGACACTCCCTGACATGGGGAAAATGTTACTTTTCTGCCTAGTATACAATGAATAATTGTTTTCTACAAACACACTGCTGCATCTAATTTTTAATGATTTCCTCTCTGTCCCAGTTTTGTCAGGATTACTCTTTCTGCTGGTATGACTGCAGCTTTACTAATATAGGTCTTGGCCGATTTCTCATAGCCAGGTTTGGAGCATGCATTATGTGCCCTTTCAATTAACAAATCCTGCTGTGGAATACAAGTCCAGTTGCATATTTCTTCTTTCAGAAAAGTAATAGTTCCTGTGAGTTTCGGTGGTACAGCAGAAAATCTCAGGTTTTTCCCTGTGCACTCTGTCTTCTAACTCTATCATTTTTTTGAAAAAATATATTCTTGAGAAGTCTTATACTCAGCCAGCCTTTTCTTCATTTGAACTTATTTTTGCAGGTTTTTCCATTCGATTTATTTTTTTCCTCCAAATTACTAGAAGAAAAAACTTGTACCAAAGCTGATGCTTGGGCTTCTTTTTTGCAGCACAGCTGTAGATGATTTCCAGTGTTTTCTCTTCACTTTTTCTAGTTTATTTTCTTTCATGTTCACTAAATTTCTTCTTTGCTGACATCTAGTCAGTGTACTTACTAGTCAGTAATTGGGATGTTGCTCTAGTTAGCAGAACTAGCTCTATGAACCTATTTGTAAGTTTCTTTATTCACACTAGGACAACTGAAATGAAGCTACTGATCAGTGTGCAGCCATATTGGAAGACTCAGCAGATAAGATCAAGATGCTCAAGCTATTACTTAATCTGAATTTGCAGCTTTCTCCTGATTTCATTTTCTAGAGTGACGTTCTTACTTCTTCAAGGGTTAGTTATTTCTTTGGGTTAGTACTAGGCTAAGTGCCCTTGTGGGACATTTTAAGCCTAGCCAATTACCCCATGTGAGAATCAAACCCTGCACCTTGTGTCTGTAACGTAAACACCTTAACCATTATGCCAACCTCCCATCCATCTTTCTTCTCTTTCACTGAATGCTGTGCATGAAGCAGTACAGCTTCTACGGGGTTTTCATCATTCAGTAGCTGCTGGAAGTACTCTTTCCATCTCCCTTTGATGTGCTCTGGACTGATGAGCAGATTGTCCCCTACAATTCTACAGAAATAGTGTCTAATGACTTTATCTTTCTGTCTTTGCCTTGCAACCTAATAGTGTTTCTTTATGCCATCTGCTGAGTCACATTCCAGAAGCTGGTAGAGCTTCTGTGATGCCTTGTTCTTTTTCATTGTGAATGTCGTTTTAACCCAGCTTGACTTCTTTGCTTGGTCTGTCTTTATTCTCCCTAACATCTTTTTTTTTTCTCTCTTCCTTTTGATAACTTCATGGATGTCTGCATTCCACCTATATACCTTATTTCCCAACCTGACTTCTCCATATACCTGTTCTATAGTCTTAACACATGCTGTTTTGAGAGATGGTGCAATTCTTCTTTGCCACCATCTATTTCCTTTTATCCTAAGGTGCTACAGCCCTGAGTATTTCCTTGAACTCCTGTACTTTCACTCCAGTCAACTTCCATGTCTTCTGCCTAGCTGCTTTTGAACTCAGAACTGTCTATAGCCATTACAGCCACCAGTGGTTCAGGCTGAAGGCCAACAGTTTCCCTGGGAATGACTTTGCAATCTCTGATTTTACCTCAATGCCCTTTTGAAACTAGTAAGGAGTCTATCTCTACTACAGTTGCATGTGAACAACTTCTGTATGTGGTATTGTGTGACTCTCTCTTGGTAACTATGTGTTGCCTACCATCAAGCCATTTGTCAGACAGAAGTAATTAGTACAGACCACCCTTTATACACAAATATGAAATATAAAAAAAATACCGAATGAAAAAAGTAGGTAGCAAACAGCAAGGCAAATTCTTGTGCAATCAGTGAAGTCAGTATTCTTTGGTTTATGAAAGAAATCATTTTAAAACACTGATACAAGAGCAAAGTAGTTTAGTATGATTATGCTGACTGCAACACCAGCTATATTATTTGAGGCATTCTGTACTTGTTTAAGGTTTTATATAGGTAAAACGAAAAAAGCCTTATGATTTCCAATTGAGAATATATGTATGAATTAAGCAAGTGACTTATGTTTCATGTGCTACAGGTTGTAAAACAAAAGGATGAAGGAATTAGCCTAACCCCATTTTGTTATATGAAATGCAATGGCCAATTATACATCACAAAGTGCCTTCATCTTTTGGGATCACCAAGATCTGATTTTCTTTTTCCATCCATTCAACTGATGGGTTTTGGATCAGACTTCTGCCACTTTTTCAGACTGTAGGATCCAGAGCTCAGGCCCCCTCCTGTCCCCAACTCTACCTCAGATCTCATTTGCTGCTCATATAATTTGGACATGATTCAAGGTTCATGCTAGTGCTGACAGCAAAATCTTACAAACCCTCAGATCTGACTGCTCTTTCAAATCCAATTCCAGTTCACTCCCAGACTCGCCCCCCCCCCCCTTCTGGGGCCAAGGTTTTCCCTGGATACTCTCTCTCCCAGGCTGCACTCTCCTTTCCTGCAGTACAGACCTTTACAGAGGTCTTCGAGACCACCTTCCATATCATCATCATTGAGGTCCATCAGAAGCCTGACTGAAGCTAATTTGGATAGAATGACGAGGAAATTCCTCAGAACCCAAACTTAGTTTGGTGTTCTTCTGTCTCAGTCTACCATCAGACCCAAATGTTTTGCACCATCTCCCTTATTAATGGCTACTCTCCTACCCAGATCTGACCTCCAGTCTTGGAATTACTGGTGCTGAGCTCTTCTGGACTGTGTGTCGGATCCAAGGTTGTAGTCTTCTTCCACTGACCATCTCTGAACCAACAGTCTCCGATTTATTTGGAAAAAGGATCCTTACCTGAAAGCTTTGGCATTGAGTCTGGGTGCAAGTGTTTGAGTCCTAAGCTGTCAGAGGAGTCCTTTTGTCTTTTAACCTCAGAAGAACTGTGGTAGTGCCCTTGGCCATGCTTGTGTGGCAGCTTTGGCTCCAACCACAGTGGTCTTGGGTTTTTCCTTGGCATCCGCCTTCAAGTTAGTGGAGACAGCTCTCTCCAAGGCTAAAAAGTATTCATCTTTACCTCTCTCCCTGCTCCGCCCACTTCATAACTGACAGCCCTGAGTCCTGAACCTGCACAGTCTATCCCATCAGGACAGCTTGTTCACACTAGCCTTGAGATGGTCTTCATTCAGGATTCCCCCAGGCTTCCGAGTCCTCCCTGGAGCTTAACCGCAGTGCTCCTCAGAAGCACATGTTTAAGAGGAGAGACACTGACTCTTCTAATAGTCTTTGACAGATGACACAGACTTCAATGAAGGCTAAGAGTCCCCCCCAAACGATCCTTTGAGGAACTCTCACTTGGGGAGATCCTTGAGTTAATGAGACATAAAGGAGGTTGGTCTTCTGAAGCCCCTTCCCAGATGGAAAGCATATTTCTTGAGGCTTTTGGTTCTGGCTCAGCTACTTCATGAGTGGTTCCACCAGCAGATGAGATGGAAAATTTAATCTCTTGCTGGGTATGAAAAGAAACAGACATTTCTGAACCGATCGCCAGGAAACTGAACAAATACTTCTGGCTCCCAAAGATCATTATCATTGGACCAAAGGCCTTGCAGTGGATGCTATGGTAGTAGTGGCAACTACGAAGGAGGAGCTCACAGAAGAAAGCTCTTTTGTCCATTCTCCTAACCAAGAATTTAGTGCTTTAGACAGATTTGGGGGGGTGTTTATGCTTCAGTTACCTTTGCACTAAGGGTGCTGAACTATATGACAAACATGACTTTCCAAGTCTCTTTCTGGGTCCATGTCTGCATGAGACAGAATAACAGTGGATTCTCAGCTCGCTACCCTTTAATCCCTGTCTAATGCCTCCATGCACCTCATATCTGATGCAACAGAAAGGGTTTTGAGAGCCTCAGGAACAGGTATTACAACAGGAAGGCATGTCTGGATGCATTTCTATAATTTTGTGGAGCACTTGAATATGTTGTTTATCAATGCCCCATTTGATGGGTCCACTTTAGTCATGAACAACCTGGTAGGTGCAGCACAGGCTGCCCCCATGGCAACCTCATCAGTTGTGGAAGAAAGGAAACAGGCAATGTAGATCTATCATTATGGTAAGTACATAACTTTCGTTTTTTGAACATGTTACTGAAAAGTCAATATCTCAAAAAGAAATGGACTGTGGAATGGCGGACATTTAAAAAAACAAATTTAAACAAGATCTACTACACATACTACTACCTCTCTCCATGGAGTGATCCAAGCTGTGTAGCATTCAGGTAGAGACCTAGGGAGTCAGACTAACAGCTATAGAATGAAGCTCGTTAAGCGCACAACCGTGGCTTAAAGGGCTTCTTCACCAGGACTGGACAGTGGGATGGGATAAAATGGAGGATGGAATGGGAACAGCAGCTGCAAGACAAAGTAGCTTTAAATGACCTAAAGTGCACATTCTTATGGTATTTTTTATATACTTGAACAAGTTAAAAGTTGAAGTCTAATTCAAGAGATAAGGATGTCTGAAATGGTATCTGATGATAGTAACCACCTTTGGTAGGCGTGAAGACCTGAACTAGGGTAAGAAAAGAATGGTATTTTTTATATATCAAGGGTGCATGGAGCCAAAATGTTTGAAGTTCTTGTCTAGCAGTGTTGTTTAGATTTGCCTATTGTGTACGAAAATGATTAAAATTTAACAAAGAAAACAAATATAGAACAATCAGGAAAAAGAGATCAGAAGGAAGAACAAAATCATCACAAAAAAAACATTGCGAAGGGTGCCTCAGCCTTTCTTCAACACTTTTACAAAATAAATTATTCCCACAGCACGGTTAAAAACAATACATAAAATTTAGGCATCACTGAGGTGCATAAATAAATGAGAGTAGTTGTTGGAGCAACAAACAGTTTTGGTAAAACACAGTCTTTAATACTGTAGAATCCATATAGAAAGCAATAAAACAAAAGTGCTAAAAACACTTTCACCTCTAGGCTTCTGTTGCTGCTGGATTTAACACGGTACCTATTTTTTTTGTTTCTGAGGTACATAAATATAGAGACGTGCGCACTCTTAGTACACACTAGAACAAATACTACAGCAGTAACATGATTATAAACTGGTAAATTATGCATTAACTAAAAAGATAAAAAACAAAATGCAATCTTAAAATATTTATCCTACCCAACAGCAGTGCTGACTTTTTACCATTTACATTTACCTACACCTTTTCAAATATTTACAGTGCTGATATTATCAAATTGGTACTTGTTACAGTTGCTTTAGACTCTTTCTGATTTGGCAGCAATTGATGTTAGTATCACTGAACTACAGGAACAAACTACTGGAGAAACATTACATGACATCAGGAACTTGCTGAGGATAACCTTTACAGAGAAGGTCAATCAAACGGAAGCCTAGCAGTATGTCTGTGAGCTACAGAGCCAAGATAAGGCAAGTAGACTGTCTAGCAGCTTTTTCTAAAATGAATATCTGAAAAGAAAGTACCTAAGGATTCTGTCTCAGAGCTGCACAGTAAGGGTTTAATCCTGATATACAGTCACTGTCGCTGTGGAATTTGCATGTTCTTCCCTATGTCAGAGTACTTGGCTTTTGCTATATCCTCCAGTTTTCACTGGTTTTACACACACACACACACACACACACACACACACACACGTATGTACACAGAATGTATATGTGCGTGTAATATGGGAACAATCCTTTTGGCAGAAGGTGATTCTTTTCAAACGCATTCTGTGATGTGAACTGACTGCATTTAGTAAATAATGAGCTGAAGGCTGCTGTTTTCACAAGACTGTTGAAAATCATAGATGGGAATTTCCCTCCTGCTCTAGTTCATAATAGGTTCATGGGTGTGTACAAGCCTAGCCCATAGAAGTGCCCTGGCATTGTGTGATGTTCGTTACCTGTGCCTCTATCAAGTAGAACCACTGCAATGATGCCTGGGGTGAACTTTCTATTTCCAATCCACTCATCAAGATTTCTTTTGATGAGGGCCAGTGAGGTGCTCTGCTTGATGTGTATGGGAAGTCTACTCCAGAGCATGGGCAGTCTCTGTGTCATGAACCTGTCCCTACAGCGTGTTCTGTTGATTGTGATAATGAGGATGAGGTCTCTGGAGTGTGTGGTGTGGAGGGATTGGCATTTCTTTAGATGTAACATTTCTAACAGAGCTGGGTCAGACATGACTTTATAAGTCAAGTGGAGATCGCCTCTTAGTAGACGATATGAGACAGAGAATAGCTGGAGTTTTTTGAGTCTGTCTGTATAGGACATGTGTTTAAGGCCTAGGATCCTCTTTGTGAGGCCTCTCCAGCTGTTGCAGGTGTCTAGTGAGGTACATGCCAAATGGGGCATTATACTCGATGATTGGTCTAATGAGGGAAGAGTAGAGAGAGATGATGACTTCTTTCTTCCTGGATGCAAAACCCTTGGTAATGAGATATGCCACATAGAAGGACATTCTGACTATAGTAGCAATGTGGTGGTCGAAGGAGCGGTTGCAGTCAACCTGTTTCCCTACATCTCTCATAACGCCTTCAGTGTACAGTGGGCTCCCATCAATGAGGTAATTAGTGGGAACTGAGTTTTTCCCACAGCGGACAATGATGCATTTTTTGGCATTAAGCTTAAGGCCATGGTTTCAGCACTTGGGGAGTTGATGATCGCTCCCACCTTGCAGTCATCTGTGAGCTTGCTCAGCCAGAGTCCCTACATGTTGGCCTGGACTTCAGAGAAGTAGATGCCAAACAGGAGAAGACCGCAGGGGACCACAAGACTGGCTTCCTTTTTTGGAGTAGAACATCTTGGTTCTGTTCGGAATGGCTAGTTCCTTGGATTTATGTACGTGTTCGTACAGGGCACTGATGTACGATTCGGCAGTCATGCAACTATTTTCCATGGGCATAGGTGCCGTGAAGTGAGCCACCTCTGTTTTTTAGGATCTCAAAGTCAGTTTTTGGAGAAGTTCTTCATGGTGGGGGACATGTGGATTTCCATGGTGATTAGTTTGTGGTCGGATCTAACCTGGGAGGAATTGATTATCTGTGTGGAGCAACGGTTGCCCATGTTAGTAATAACCAGGTTAAGGATGTTGCTTCCTCTAGTATAGTTAAGAATGAGTTGGTCCAGGACATTGGAAATGATGAATTCCAGGAAGTGTTGGGCCAGTGAGTTGCTGCATGAGTAGTTTTCCCAGTTGATGGAGGGGTAGTTGAAGTCACCCAGTATGAGAGTGTTGGGTTGGACCCCAATAGTTTCCAGGGTGCTTAGGAACGTGGAGTTAACAGTCTTGGGGGATATGGTTGGGGACCGTAGCAGGCTACAACCTGAATCACTGTCCTACCCAATGTCAGTTGTACCTGAAGTATCTTGGATGCATTATGCTGGGCTACCACTGTGGCGGTGTGTGCATCCTTTATGAATATGGAGACACCGCCGCCTATGGAACTTTGGTCCCTGTTCTGGGGCCAAAAGATGTGGAATGAGTTGTAGCCTGGTAGAGCAGGGGTGCTTTCTGCTGCTTTAAACCGGGTCTCAATTATAGCACAAATGTCGATGTTCTCCATTTTGAGGAGTGCTTCCAGTGAGTGCTTCTTGAGATTTAGACTTCTAGCGTTGAGCAGCATGACCTTCAGATTGCATTTATTTATAACTGTTACGGTGGTAGTTTGGTCTTTGGAACATCAACTAAAAAAGGCACTATAGGGGTGGCAAAAGCCTTAGCCAGTACTCAGAAACCCAAGGGTAACAGATGCAGGGCATCTCTAGCAAAGCATCGAGGTCAGTCAATCATGTCATCCCAAGCAGACAGATACTGGATCCCTTGAGAATGACACCAAAAACTTAGCCAATTGTTAAAGTCAATCATTTTCTGCTTGTACTGCGTTATCATTCTGGGTGATGGTAGGATGCTGCTCAGTGCTAGGGTCATATCTGCCTGGGCCACATAATCGGAGAGCTCCACCATGTCTCTTTTCATGTAGTCCAGAGAGGTGCATCTCTGGTCATTCACACCCACATGGGCAATGACAGGGTCATACTTGTACTTGTGAAGTGACCTGAGTGCGTGTGTTAGGTGTCGGATTCTGGCACCTGATAGGCAGCTGACTGTTACCTTCTCCTTATTTAACCTAGTGAGTGGGACATCAGTGTGCCTCACTACTGAGTCGCCTATAAGTGTACTGGGTAAGCTGTTTTCCCTTAGGGGCTTAGATTGATGGGCACACTGTGTAGGTGAGCTGTGTGTCTTGTTCTCTGTGCTGTGTTGGGGTGGTCGAGTGGGTTTCTGTCTTGGAGCTCTCTGCTGTTTGGGTAGGTTTTTATTGACAGCCTCCATGAAGGTGGGTATGTGGTTTGTGTTTTTATGTGTGAGCTGTGATGGTGGGTGTTCCGGACGGCTGTGTGTTCCATATGGTGTGGTGCAGGTGTTGACCTTCTCCTCTTGACCAGTTTGGAGATACAAGTGCGTCTCTCGCAAGTCTGCGTGCTGGGAGATAGGAAGAGAGGGTTGTCTGTGTACATGAGGTAGTTGCTGCACTGCCGCAGTATTCCCAAGTTCACCAGGTTAATAGTAGAAAGCACAGGGAACTGAACTTTAGACATGCCAGGAGGGATGGTCATCATTACTAAGTACTGGAGCTGTTTAGTGCTGATAGCACTTGTGTGCTACAACAACTGCTACAAAGAGCCTGATGAAGTGCTAGCTGAATAAGCTTAATTAAGTGCAAGAGAGAAGAGAACTAGCAAGATCTAAGGGAAAAATTGAAGAGCAGACTTTCTGGCACCGGTAATAGTTTACCCCGCCTTAGCAGCACTGTGCAGCATGCAAACAAGCGCAAACCCGGGCTTTTAAAGTAGAAAGTTGAAAGGTATCGAGAAACTGCCCAAACAGCCAATAAACTACAAGTTCAGAGCCAGAAACCACTCCTCTTGTGGTAGATAGGCTACCTAGTCCTTATCCCTCCCACTGATAAGCTGGAAGGCTTCCCTCTAACACAGAAAGGTCTGGGGAACTCAAACTTACAATACAGTCCTGGATACAGCAAATCTGTATCTGGACTACTCTAGTAACAGAAAAGGCAGGAAACAAGCTTAGAACTTGTTTTTTCCCATAAAAAACTGTTAAAACAGTAATAAAAACAATTTAAATGCAGTGCAAGCTAGTACACTTGAGTGTGTAGTAATATTAAGGCATAGGTATCACAAGGGATAAGAAACTAAGAGTAATGCTACTCAATGCCAGAAGTATAAACCTCAAGATGCACGCACTCGAAACTCTCCTTAGCATGGAGAACATCGATATCTGTGCAGTAACAGAAACCTGGTTCAGGGCTCCCGAGAGCACCCCAGCACTACCAGGTTATACCTCATACCATGCTTTTCGGCCCCAAAACTTGGACCGAACCACAAAAGGAGGGGGAGTATCAATATTCATCAAAGATATCCACACCTCCAGGTTGGTGGCAAAGTAGGAAGCATCAGAGACTATCCATGTGCAACTAACAGTGGGTAAAACTGCCTTCCAGTTTATAGCCTGCTACAGACCACCCTCCCAAACCCAGGAACCCCACTCGGCCTTTCTGAGAACACTGGAAAATATGAAGGTCTCTCCAAACAACATTATATTGGGCGACTTCAACTACCCAAACATAGACTGGGAGCATTACTCTAGCTCCAACACCCTAGCCCAAAGGTTCCTAGAATTTATAAACTCAAATGCTATGGAACAACTTGTTACCACTCCCACAAGAGGGTAAAACATACTGGAACTGATCATCACCAACATGGGGACTTTATGCTCCAGACCAGAAGTGTATCCCTCACTGGTAAGATCAGACCATAAACTAATCTCACTGGATATTCACATCCAGACCCCACCCCCTGCCCAGAAAACCACAGTGAAAAACTTCTCTAAAGCAAATTTCACACTCCTCAAAACCGAGGTGGAATCCTTCAAAGCCCCCGGGCCTGTGGAAAATACGGCCCAGACTGCAGAATCCTTTATAAACACATTCCTTCAGGAATGCATGGATCATGCGATCCCAAATAAAACCAAGACCCAATCCTCCAAAGGCAGACGTCCTGTCTGGTGGACCCCAGCCATAAACAAACTATACAATAGAAGGAGGAAGCTACTAAATAATAGAGCAAAATCCCAAAAAGGGAAGGCATCACTGATCAGTATTAGCAAAAAACTACGGGCACTCATAAAATTGTCTAAGGCCAGCTTCGAGAGAAAAATTGCACAGGACACTAAGGATAATCACAAGGCTTTCTTTAGTTATGTTAGGAACCTGGGTGGTAATACCCAGATATGCTCAGAATTAGTCCAAAATGACAAAAATACACTGAACCCACATACATTGCCAACATCCTAGCTGACAGGTTCGGCGCAACCCCCCCCCTCCCCACCAAAAGGGCAAATATCTATCCCAGCAGAGTGCTGCCCCCCTGACATCTCAGATGCTCAGGTAAGAGCCGCCCTCTCCAAAGCAAAAAACACAACATCAATGGGACCAGACGGTGTCTCGGGCTGCGTCCTACATGAACTCCAAGAAGAGCGAAACCCAAACATAAAACTACTGTTCAATCTCAGCCTTACTACAGGATATGGGCCCAAAGAGTGGTGTACAGCAACAGTGGTCCCTCTCCATAAAGGTGGTGCCTCAACGGATCCTGGAAACTATCGCCCCATAAGCCTGACTAGCTTGGTCTGCAAAGCTATGGAAAGGATCATCATGGACCTCATAAATAAAGATATTGGGGTCCTACAGACACTGGATCCTACCCAGTTCGGCTTTGTTAAGGGCAGATCCTGCCTCTTAAACCTGGTCGATTTCTTTGAAACAGTCACCAAGGCCATTGACGAGGGAAGGTGGTCCACACAGCCTACCTGGACCTCGCAAAGCCTTCGATACAATACCCCACTCGGGCATTATAGATCAGCTCACCAGCTTAAATATAAACCCCTATGTCACTAGATGGATTGCAAACTGGCTCAAGGACAGAACCCACATGGTTAGAATTGCTGGAGCCATGTCAGACTCCAAACCAGTTACAAGTGGTGTCCCACAAAGCTCAGTCCTGGGACCTCTCTTGTTCGGTATATATTTCTCGGAGGTACAGGCCAACACGGAAGGACTGTGGCTGACCAAGTTCGCAGATGACTGCAAACTGGGCGCCATAATCAACTCTCCAGCCAACACAAGCATCCTCCAAAAGGGCCTCACAGAAACAGACAACTGGTGCCAGAGCCATGGCCTCAAGCTAAATGCCAAAAAGTGTATAGTCATCCCCTTTGGCAAAAATAAAGTGCCCACAAATTACCACATAGGTGGTAATCCATTAAGTACAGAAGAAGTAATTAGGGACCTGGGGACCCAAGTTGATAGCAATCTCTCATTTGACAATCACGTGGCCAAAGTGGTTAGAAAAACATTTTATATAGCCCACCTAATCATGAAGGGATTCACATCTAGATCAGGGGAGGTCATCGTACCTCTTTACTCATCCCTCATCAGGCCCATAACTGAGTACAATGCCCCTTTTGGGATGTACCTTACTAGACACCTTTGGGGAAAGACCCCAAAAGTACCTCACCAAGAGGATCAAAGGGCTCAAACAGATGCCATATGCTGCCCGGTTAAAGAAACTCCAGCTCTACTCAGTGGCATACCGCCTGTTCAGAGGCGATCTGTGCCTGACGTATAAAGCCATGTCCAACCCGGAATTAATGGACATGCTGCACCTCAGAAAATCCAAATCCCATCGAGCTACGCGCTCAAGAGACTTGAACCTCAGCACTGAAATAAATAGGACATGCTGGAGGGACAGATTCATAACCCAGAGGCTCCCTTCACTCTGGAATAAAATCCCAGTCCAGGTTAGGCAGAGTCCCTCATTGACTCTCTTCAAGAGGAATCTTGATGAGTGGATGGGAGATCGTAGGTTTACCCCGGGTATCACTTCTGTGTCACTGTTAGACAGAGGCACAGTATACTAACCTCGAAAAAGGGCATAGCAAAATAAATTTAAAATGGGTGGCGCAAGCCAAACACATTCTGGCTAGGCTTATAAATACCCTAGGGCAGATAGCCTAGTATGAACCTATGAACCTAAATACAGTTAAAACAAATGCAGTTAAATTTAAAAAAATGACAAATCATGTGCAGAATACAGTATAATCAGGAAAAATCAAAATGGAGGTACTTAAATTCTCTTGCTCTCTCTTCTTTCTATTGCTCTTGTAGTCTGCAGGATGCCAAAACTGGATCCGCGGAGCTTAAACAAGCGCAAACACTGGCTTTTAAAGCAGAAAGATGAAAGGGATAGAAAAACTGCCCAAACGGCCCATAAACTACAATTTCAGAGCCAGAAACCACTCCTTTTGTGGTAGATAGGCTACCTAGTGCTTACCACTCCCACTGATAAGCTGGAAGGCTTCCCTCTAATAGAGAAAGTTCTGGGGAACTCAGACAATTACAATACAGTCCTGGATACATCAAATCTGTATCTGGACTACCTCTAGTAGCAGGAAAGGCGGGAAACAAGCTTAGAACTTTTTTTTGTTTTTTGGTTTTGTGATCTCAGAATATGTATAATTTTGCAGAGGTGTGGAGAATGCAGTCTTCCACATAGGGGTGAGTGATTGCCCTCTGCAAAACCTTTTGAATTTTTCACAGAATTTGTGTTTCTGCAAGGATTTTTCAGCTAGAGAGAATGTTATTTGCCGTGTCTGCCTTCTTGCGCTACACTATATGAGAGGTATGTTTGTAGTAATGCTAACATTCAGCTGTACTACAGAGTATAGGTCTTTCCATCTTACCCTTTAAAAAATCCACTTTTTATTACTTACAAATATCTACTACTGTATTGCAATGCAACATATGTTTATCTAGGTTTACTATCATTACCTCGACACACAGGCGGTTGAGTCTACCAATGGCCAAAACCATTCCATGAATGTCAGAACACCAAATACTGGTATAATCGATACAAACACCTAACACCAAAACTCCCTACTGCTCCAGACCCAAGAACAAGTGTTACCAAGGGTTCAAATGGGGGTCAAGTTTGGAAAGTCGGTCATGTCAACATTCCAGTGTTCACAATGTGGGACTCGCTCAGGTGGAGTCGACCACCTGTATGTCGAATTAATGATAGGTTAATGTAGATTCATCACAATACTTCAGGATTAGAATTTATTTTATTGTAAGTTCTTGTTTAATCCTATGTGACATTCGTTTGTATTACTGTATGAAATTGTGTAATTTTTTGTGGAGCTCTTCTCCCCAGACCTTTGCTGAAATGGTTTCTTTGCCCATCTAGACCTTCCCATAATGTAAATGGAAATAAAAATAAATAATGGTTCCATATTTATTAGACTGTGTATGGCATCCAACACTGAATTTTTTTACTTTACTTATGCTGGCTGTAGTTTGTGGCATGCTGCTTTTTGTATGCAATACCGTTAGATCTGCTGGGGATGGAAGCAATTTACAGTAAAGAAGAAATTTCCATCAAGGCTGGAATGGCCATAAAAGTGTGAACATCATGATTAAGAAGGCTGCATTGTCCTTTCCCCGGAACACATACGGAACAAAAATGAAGTAAGCACTCAAACTGCTGCATATGTGAGTTGGAAAAAGGATGACGGGTTTGCTTTACCATGCCTCACAGCAGTGTTCTTGAGGTAGCCTTTGCTTGAATATATACTGTTGAAAAGTTTGTATTGTATCAGAAACTTGCTACGTTTTAAAAGGACGCTTCTTACTACTGTGATCAGTAGTATCGCCATTAATATTGGTGAATTAACAACACATCGGTATACTGAGACTAGCTATTTTCATTCTTATCCATTTTAACTTCATACTCTCAAGCTGATACCACCACAAGTAATTATACCTTGACATGAAGGGGGGCACAGTCGTGAAACTATTGGCACTTTCACCTCACAGTTCTTAGTTCACTGGCTTCCAGCTGGGATGTCTTCTGTGAAGTGTCTGCATGCCCATCCTCTAGAATTTTGATGGGTGCTCCGATTTTCACCCACATCCTGAACAGAGTTTACAGGTGAACTGGCAATCCACAAACTGAGTGACAATGCGTGTGTAGAAAGCAGGTGTGTGTGTGCATATGTGACCTGTGACAGAATGGCATCTCATCCTGGAATGGTTCGCTGCCTTCTGTTGACTTCTTGTTTGGACTGGATTCTGCTCTTCTATGATCCGGAATAAGGTAAAACTGGTAATGAAGAATGAATAAAAATTCCCATTTATTTATTTATCTATCATTTGTTAAACTGGTTGGTCCATCTGAGCTAAGGGCCCATTTTTAGTGGAGACCTGAGGAGAAAAGCTCCAGATACAGTTAATCAAAAAATAGCATTACAATAAGTACATTGACAAGAAGTATTATATACAGTTGAAATAAACAATAGAATACATTTGTACACTAGTTTAAAGAACTCAACTGTGATAAAAAGCAAGGATAAGTTCTATACAGAAGTATTTACAAAAGACAAAAAAATATAGGGGTATTAAAGTAGTAGTTATAGTGAGAGGACGAAAGAGGATAAAATGAAAGAAAGAGAAGAAAGAAAAAGAGTAAAGGTAAAAGGAAGAAAGAAAGGAAGAAACAGAGACATTAGAAGAGAGGAAAAGAAAAATTAGGGTAATCAAAAGTAAAAGTTAAGAAGAAAGCAATTATAAATCAGGGTGGAGTTTGGCATGGGCAAGACCAGGTCTTCTGTAGGTAGTGTTTGAGTTTGAATTGGAGCTTATGGGGGATACTTCTGATTTTAACGGAGTATGAGCATATGTTTTGATGGTTTGTATATGTCCAAGAGATGTTTGTCAGATGTAAGAAGTTGACATTGAGGGTTATATACTGAGATACAATATTAGAGATGGAGGGACAGAAGGTGGAAGTATAGAGCATTGTGTGTGTAATATGCAGTTGTGACAGAAGTAGTTGTTTTGGGAATTCAGGGCATTGTACAGACTTAAGGGCGAGGCAGTAATGGGATTTGTAGGGGAGATTGCAGGCAAATATAGCTATTTTATTGTAAGTTTGTTCTAATTTTTTGAGAAGTGATGACCGAATGTTGGTGAGGACTAGTGCTGTGTACAAGAAGGCAATAAGGTAATAGGACAGACAGAGCAAGTGAGGGTTTAGAGAAGGGTATAAGAAATTTGTGATTACGGTATAGGAAACCAAGTTTCTGGTATTTTTTTGTTTTTATGCATTGACAGATATACATGTCAAATTTTAGTTTGTCATCAATTGTGACAAAAAGTAATTTAGTATGGGGTTCTGGTTTGATAATGGTGTTGTTAAGGGAGGTAATAGAGAAAGTGGATTTATATTGTGCAAGTTGTTTTGGAAGGAAAAATAAAAGTTTAGTTTTTTTTTTTTTTTTTTTTTAGGGCTTAGTATAAGTTGATTATCATTGAGCCAGGTTTGTATAGAAGCAAAGGTGTCTAACAGTGTGGAGTTCTGGAATACTATGGGCAGTGGTAATAAGGGTAGAGTCACCAGCATATTGTAACAGTGTGGAGAGGTTGGTAGCAGAGGAAAACCTATTAGTAAAAATACTGAACAACAGAGGACCCAGAACAGAGCCTTGGGGGACACCTGTGTTTACAGGAAGAAAAGAGGAGGTGACATTTTGCCAGCGTATGGATTGTTTTCTATTAGCTAAGTAGCTGGAGAACTAGTTTACAGCGGGGGAGGAGATATGGAGATCATGAAGTTTAGTTATCAGTTTAGAGTGAGATACTGTATCAAATGCTTTGGAGAAGTCAAGGAATTAAACAGGAGACTAGTAGGTTGTTGTCATGGGCTTTGTGTGAAAGAGAGTAGTGCTGTTGATGTGCTGTAGTGGGGTCTGAAGCCATGTTGGGTGGGAGTAAGAAGGTTATTATCAAGCGGGTGTTTAATAAGTTGAGTGTGGACACATTTTTCTAGAATCTTAGAAAGGGGGGATAGTATAGCAGTGGGGCGATAGATGGATGAGTAGAGTTCCTTCCTTTGTGAAGAGGGATAGAGTAGAAGGATTTCCATAATTCTGAGACAAGACATGCAGTAATAGCGTGATTTATAAAAATAGAGACAGGGTAAGCGATGGAATTAGCGGAAACTTTGAGAAAGTATGGAGGCAAATTATCTACAGAGGGAGAGAGTAGGGCTTAAGTTTATTCGGCTGGGATTTGATGAAGGCAGTGGGAACTGGTTGGAGGCAGAATGTATTGGAGAAGGGAGGACTGGGATGCAAAGGTAGAGAAGAGGCAGTAGTAGCATTTTGAGTTAGTTTTTGGATTGTTTCTATAAAGTAATTATTTAAAAGAGCTGCAGTCTCTGAGGCAGTGTTGAGGGGGAAAGGGCTGAGGGTAGCAGGGTTTCCAGTTCCCTATTACGCTGTCGCAGACGCAGGTTGTTGAATGCGTCTTTGTCGAACAGTAAAGTGTGAAAAGGCAAAACAGCGAAGCGGAGTTTCAGCGCTTTCTCTGGGAAAGAATTTGTTTGGCCACTTTCGCTACTTTGCCTTTTCAGCACTGTAGTGTGATCTCGGAGTTGGTATATTTAAGTAGGGGGGTGTGAGGGGTGAAGCTCCCCACGTTAAGTAATGTTTTACTGTTTCTTTTTTTTTTTTTTTTGGAACAGCGATTGTTTTTCATTGGAAAATAATTGCTGTTCTGAAGTTTCGACACTGTAAGCTTTTGTTACATGGGGTCGATTATCTGTCGTTCGCTCTTCTGAGCATATATGATAATATAGAACCGGGTTTCCAGGGTGGATGATTTTATTGACTGTAGGCCAGAATTTTTTGTTTTCTTGCGGGTCACTTTGGTTGGAGACAAAGAAGTTTTTTTTAATCTTTGATGACTAGTATTTTTACACGTTTCTAAGTTCTTTATAATGCTTTAGTAATGGAGGAGTTTTATTTTTGACCCAAGTTTTCCAGGCAGTATCCCTTTGATGCATGGTAAAGCATGTTTGCTTAGTTAAGCAGGGGGCACATTTTGATTTTACTGGAAGGTGCCATAGAGTTTAACACGTCTAGGAATAACTTATTGAAAGTATTTACAGCATCATTGAGGGGAAGGTTGTTTAGTAAGGATCAGTTTATGTTGCACAAGGTGTAGTTGAACTTGTCGGGATTGCAGTGAGTCAGACTGCGAGATTCCCTGTAAAAGTGTTCTTTGAGAGGGTGTTGGGAGTACCTATGGATGTAGATAGAGGAATGGTCACTTAGAGAGTTTGGGAGAATACCAGGGTTATGGTAGAGATAAGGATCTGAAGTAAGGATCCAGTCTATTATGGATCCTGAGGTAGAGTTTTTATTGTCTTGGTAGGGGAGGATATTAGTTGGTAGAAGCCATACAGGTTGAGACTGTGAGAAGGGGATGAGGAAGTAAGTGAGGCCCAATCTATATTAACGTCACCAAGTATAATGGTTTTGTAGGGAACATTTAGGGTGAGCCAGGAAAGGAAGTTTTTAAGAATAGGGATGTTGTCACCTGGAGAGGATGTATATGGATACAATGGCAATTTTCTTATAGGGGTTGAGTTTTACAGTTTACAATTAGTATTTCTGCAAGAGCGAAGCAAGGACAGGGAGGTGAGAGTGGAGAAAGAGTAAGCTGGTTTGAGTAGAGGATGGCAACACCTCCACCTCTTATTTGTTAGACTGTGATCCCAGTAATGTATGCTAGAATACATACATATATTGCATAAGCGTATAATTTCAGAAAAAACACAGAGCTGCAAGTATGTTTTCAACAGAATCATGAAGCCTGCATATTGTGCTATATAAATACTAATGTGTATAAATACCCTTAAAAGCTATTACTCTAGAGCTGTAAAACACGTAAAACTTCTTGACTGCAGCCCATAGCTTTCTATTACCAATTTTCTTGACATTGTTAATACTCTAAAAGTGCATGATTCTTCACATGTGGACAGTAGTCTCTCCTTTGATAATCACATCGCCACAGTAGTCAGGAAATCCTTCTACGTGGCACACCTCATCACAAAAGGATTCTCTTTCAGGAAAGAAAAGAGATTGTTCCCCACTACTCATCACTCATTAGACCCATTATAGAGTACAATGCCCCTTTTGGTATGTACCTCACAAGATATCTACAACTAGAAAGGCCACAGAAATACCTCACAAAGAGGATTATCAGCCTCAAACAGATGCCCTACGCAGACCGTCTCAAACAACTCCAGCTTTACTCTGTCGCATATCACCTAGTCAGAGGCGATCTATGCCTAACATACAAAAGCTATGTCAAACCCAGAGCTGTTGGACATGCTCCACTTAATGAAATCCCAATCACTCCGAACTACATGCTCTAGGGACCTAAAACTTGTCACCACAATAAACAGAACATGCTGGAGGGATAGATTCCTGTCCCAGAGACTTCCCATACTCTGGAACAAACTACCTATCTATATCAAACAAAGCTCTTCATTAGCACTCTTTAAGAAAAATCTTGATGACTGGATGGGAGATAGGAAATTCACCCCGGGGATCACTTCTGTGGCTCTGCTCGACGGGGGCACAGGAAAATAATTTTCTTGGGTGGCGAAAGCCAGGATACCTTTTTGGATAGGCTTATATAGGCCTTCGGGACAATAGTCTAGTACCTACTTATGAACCTTATGAACTTATGAAAACATTTCTAGGATAAAAGGTAGCAGCTTATCTTTGGAATACAAGCACTCCCCTATTAACATTTTTACCGAGTCACAGAAGAGTGCTTTGTGTACATTCCTAACATCTAAGTTGCATTTCTAAATTACACCTTTATTTTAATGATAAGTTTTTACCCAACTATCTCAAAAACCAGCATTATACATTTGCATGTTTCAACCAGCACATAGGCATTAAACACATACTACTTCCCTTGAAATGGCACTGTTTTGTCTATGGGCAGTTTTCTACGCTGGGTACCTTTACATGTGTTGAACAACTACAACTCCAAAGGAAAAAAAAATGCTTAGCTGTAGTCTTTAATTTAGAGGTGGGTGACAGCTCCTTCACCACTTTGCTTACTTCTGTTTGTTCAAAGAGAAAGGAAAAAGCAAAAAGTCAGCCTGACTTACTGAAATACTATATATAATGGCTGCAACCATACCTCCAACTTCTTAGAGCAAGAAAAACGGACAAAACCATAAATAATGGGGGGGACAAAGGCCAAAAAATATGGACAATTTTTAAATATTACTCTTACAAACTTAGAAAGTTGATAGAACAACAGATTTTGCATTAGAATGAATTTTCTGAAGGGCATGAAGTCTGAAACTCAAATTTCTGTCATTATTTTATGACTTCAATCTTTAATGAACTGCAACTGATTTTCTGGAAAGTCACAACTTTATGAAAAATAGACCAGAAATAGGAGGCAAAAATCTGTACTGCTGAGAGGTATGGCTACAACTGAGA
The DNA here is from genome assembly GCF_019279795.1 of Protopterus annectens. Taxonomy (NCBI): domain Eukaryota; kingdom Metazoa; phylum Chordata; order Ceratodontiformes; family Protopteridae; genus Protopterus; species Protopterus annectens. The sequence continues at coordinate 909,132,147 of NC_056748.1, read as the reverse complement.
AACTCAGTATTAAACGGGTTATATTCATCTACATGCCACAAGTAGGAGGCTGTACTCTCTTCTTTTACCTTTTTATACAAGCTCTTCCCTTTTAATATTTCTTTACTGAGCCATAGAGGAGTGTTTTGTACATATTCCTAGTACATAAGTTGCCTTTGTACCACTGCTTCACTCTACAGAGAAAATTTGCAGTTGTGAGTTACTGCAACAAGCCGAAGTGCACTTTACTTTTACAGTAGGGCCTTTTTCTCTCTCTGGAAAATGTTGAGCTAAAACAAAGACACGATTATCAGCCCACAGACATCAACAAGTACTTAAAAGCAGGAACACTACCTGAGTAAATGAAAACACTTTTAGGCTGCATTGTTTGCTGCATGACAGCTCTCTCAAATATAGCATGTTTTTCATGTATGTGTCAAAGCAGGCAAAGACCACTTCTCGGGCAGAACTTGTGACAGCCTCATTACAGTTTGACTGTCTTTTGTTTGCCCAAGCTGCTCTACTTTCTAAATGTTATCTGGTAATTCAAAGGGCTCAAAAAATGAAAAATGTTTCAACTCTTATAACAATTACAAAAAATAAAAATAAAAAAGCTTTCTTGAGGTGCATCCTCCTAAAAAGACAATAAAGACATCACAGTAAGCAATGCTTTCCTGAGTACAAAATCATGGCAACACTAATCCCCGCTATGCCTATATTTAAAAAGAAGCATTTGCTGCCTCTATTCTGTTGTATAAGAAATCTACAGTCCTCTCAACATCAAGATGGCTAGATTATTTAGTATCCTCACAGCAAAGATCCTTGTGAAAATGCTTTCACTCAGTCCTAACAAACGATCCAATTACTTGGGCTACAGTTTTTTTTTTGTTTTTTTTTATCTACATACATTTTTTGTCCCATTACCTTGTTGATGCTGATCTCCACCCCACCTCCCAGTCCATAGCTTCTGATGCTGACCTCTGCCCATCTCCCAGTCCCCACCTTGCTGATGCTAACCTCTGCAAATCTCCCAGTCCATACCTTGCTGATGATGACATCTGCCCACCTCCCAGTCTCCACCTTGCTGATCTTTTCCCATCTCCCAATCTTTACCTTATTGATGCTGAGCTCTGTCCATCTCCAAATCCTCACCTTGTTGATGCTGACCTCTGTCCATTGCCCAGTCCTTACCTTGTTGATGCTGACCTCCGTCCATTGCCCAGTCCTTACCTTGTTGATGCTGACCTCTGTCCATTGCCCAGTCCTTACCTTGTTGATACTGACCTCCGTCCATTGCCCAGTCCTTACCTTGTTGATGCTGACCTCCGTCCATTGCCCAGTCCTTACCTTGTTGATGCTGACCTCTGTCCATCTCCCAACCCTTACCTTGTTGATACTGACCTCCGTCCATTGCCCAGTCCTTACCTTGTTGATGCTGACCTCCGTCCATTGCCCAGTCCTTACCTTGTTGATGCTGACCTCTGTCCATCTCCCAGCCCTTACCTTGCTGATGCTGACCTCTTCCCATCTCCCAGTCCACACCTTGCTGATGCTGACCACCCCCCATCTCACAGTCCCCACCTTGCTGATCTTTGCCCATCTCCCAATCTTTACCTTGTTGACGCTGACTTCCGTCCATCAGTTCTTACCTTGTTGATGCCGACCTCAGTCCATCTCCAAGGCCTCACCTTGTTGATGCTGACCTCCAACCAGCTCTCAAGTCTTTATCTTGCTGATGCTAACCTCCACCCATCTCCCAGTCCATACCTTGCTGATGCTGATCTCCCCCCATCTCACAGTCCCCACCTTGATGATCTTTGCCCACCTCCCAATCTTTACCTGGTTGACGATGACCTCCATCCAACAGTTCTTACCTTGTTGATGCCGACCTCCATCCATCTCCCATTCCTTACCTTGTTGATGCTGACCTCCGACCATCTCTCAAGTCTTTACCTTGCTGATGCTAACCTCCGTCCATCTCCCAGTCCTTACCTTGTTGATGCTAACCTTCACCCATCTCCCAGTCCATACCTTGCTGATGCTGATCTCCGTCCATCTCCCAGTCCCCACCTTGCTGATCTCCGCCCACCTCCCAGTCCCCACCTTGCCGATACTAATCTCCACCCATCTCCCATTCCCCACCTTGCTGAAGCTGATCTCCATCCATCTCCCAGTCCTTACCTTGTTGATGCTGACCTCTGTCCATCTCCCAGCCCTTACCTTGTTGATGCTGACCTCCGTCCATTGCCCAGTCCTTACCTTGTTGATGCTGACCTCCATCCAGCTCCCAGCCCTTACCTTGCTGATGCTGACCTCTTCCCATCTCCCAGTCCACACCTTGCTGATGCTGACCACCGCCCATCTCACAGTCCCCACCTTGCTGATCTTTGCCCATCTCCCAATCTTTACCTTGTTGACGCTGACTTCCGTCCATCTATCAGTTCTTACCTTGTTGATGCCGACCTCCATCCATCTCACATTCCTTATCTTGCTGATGCTGACCTCCGACCATCTCTCAAGTCTTTACCTTGCTGATGCTAACCTCCATCCATCTCCCAGTCCTTACCTTGTTGATGCTGATCTCCGCCCACCTCCCAGTCCCCACCTTGCCAATGCTAATCTCCACCCATCTCCCAGTCCCCACCTTGCTGAAGCTGATCTCCACCCATCTCCCAGTCCCCACTTTGCTGATGCTGATCTCCGTCCATCTCCCCAGTCCTTACCTTGTTAATGCTGACCTCCTCCCATCTCCCAGTCCCCACCTTGCTAATGCTGATCTCCACCCATCTCCCAGTCTCCACTTTGCTGATGCTGATCTCCACCAATCTCCCAGTCCCTACCTTGCTGATGCTGATTTCCGCCCATCTTCCGGTCCCCACCTTGCTGATCTCCACCCATCTCCCAGTCCCCACCTTGCTGATGCTGATCTCAGCCCATCTCAAGTCCCCACCTTGCTGATGCTGATCTCTGCCCATCTCCCAGTCCTTACCTTATTGATGCTGATCTCCGCCCATCTCCCAGTCCCTACCTTATTGATGCTGATCTCTACACATCTCCCATTCTCCACCTTGCTGATGCTGATCTCCACCCATCTCCCAGTCCCCACCTTGCTGATGCTGATTTCTGCCCATCTCCCGGTCCCCACCTTGCTGATGCTGATTTCTGCCCGTCTCTGGTCCTCACCTTGCTGATGCTGACCCCCCCCCCCCATCTCACAGTCCATACCTTGCTGATCACTTCCCACCTCCCAATCTTTTCCTTGTTGACAATGACCTCCATCCATCTAACAGTTCTTACCTTGTTGATGCCGACCTCCATCCATCTCCCAGTCCTTACCTTGTTGATGCTGACCTCCGACCATCTCTCAAGTCTTTACCTTGCTGATGCTAACCTCCGCCCATCTCCCAGTCCCCACCTTGCTGATGCTGATCTCCGCCCATCTTGCTGATGCTGATCTCTGCCCATCTCCCAGTTCCCCATCTTGCCGATGCTAATCTCCACCCATCTCCCAGTCCCCACCTTGCTGAAGCTGATCTCCACCCATCTCCCTGTCCCCACCTTGCTGATGCTGATCTCCGTCCATCTCCCCAGTCCTTACCTTGTTAATGCTGACCTCCTCCCATCTCCCAGTCCCCACCTTGCTAATGCTGATATCCACCCATCTCCCAGTCCCCACCTTGCTGATGCTGATATCCACCCATCTCCCAGTCCCCACCTTGCTGAAGCTGATCTCCACCCATCTCAAGTCCCCACCTTGCTGATGCTGATCTCTGTCCATCTCCCAGTCCTTATCTTATTGATGCTGATCTCGGCCCATCTCCCAGTCCCCACCGTATTGATGCTGATCTCCACCCATCTCCCATTCCCCACCTTGTTGATGCTGATCTCCGCCCATCTCCCAGTCCCCACCTTGCTGATGCTGATTTCCGCCCATCTCCCGGTCCCCACCTTGCTGATGCTGATCTCCGCCCATCTCCCAGTCCCCACCTTGCTGATGCTGATCTCCGCCCATCTCCCAGTCCCCACCTTGCTGAAGCTGATCTTTGCCCATCTCCCAATCTTTATCTTGTTGATGCTGATCTCCGTCCATCTCCCAATTAGCCCATTGCACATCTCTACCTAACAGATCCCTCATCTATCCAGAAGGAACAGGGAGTCCCAGTGGACTCTGCTCTTACCCTGCAGGTGGCCCCACCCTTTCCAGGGAAAGAAAAATTTTGTGGCCTATGGCCTCTAATGTTTTGCTATTTCTCCCATAACACAGGCAAGTGCTGGAGGGGGTGCATTATACACGTGGGCAGGGACATGAAATTAGGATATTGGGAAAGAAAACTCTACTAGGACAAAGTGAGCATGACCATGCAGATATTACTGCTCATGTCAACAGCTCACTCATGCCCATTCCAAACTGTATTAGCCTGCCTGCAACCAGACAGATGTGATCCAGTCTTTATTAACACATACCCTGATTGTATGTAGATCCCCAGTCCTTCTACCTGGGTTAGGCAAGTTGACAGACTGCTCATTCCCAATCCTGTATCCAGCTCCTCTGGTGCCTGAGCTACTAAATGAACTGGAGTTGCCTGGACAGCAGTTACAGCTGCATCCCTCTAGGCAACAGACCTGGGCTGGTAAAAGTGGCTTATTATAGCTTACACTTGCATCTCTGCATACAGAAGTTTAATTATCAAGATGCATTTCCACCTCTCTCTTAATACATTTAGATTTTTTTAGACAAATAAATCCTTGGTGTCTTCATGGTAGGCTTTGAAAGTACAGTTTTGTACCTACCATAAATGTAGATGTTCGAGTGCTAATACAGCTGCAGTCATAACAGATGGGGTTCTCCTGCCATCAGGCGGGTCCAGCATCAGTTGTCGTCGCTTCTTCCCTGACGTCAGTGTGACAGGGGTATAAAAGTACCAGCCGACGCCGTTTTCTTCAGTTTTTCTTGCCCCAGATGTCAGGTGCCTCCAGAAGGAAGGCAATACATAAAATTATGCAATAATGCAATGCAATATAATAAAAAACAGTAGTTGCAAGCAAATACACCATAAAAGACAACCCCTAGAGGGAAAGGAAGGAGGGAAACCTGGACTGCAGCTGTATTAGCACTCGAACATCTACATTTACGGTAGGTACAAAACTGTACTATGTTCATCGTGCATACACCTGCAGTCAAACAGATGGGTAGAATCCCAAAGTTAAGAAAGGGGTGGTAGGCACTAGGTGGAACTAGGAGGAGCCAAAATGCCCTGCAAGACAGCAGTGGCAAAGCCTGCTCTAGATTTGGAGTATAATGGTAGGTTGTAGTGCTTGGAGAAGGTATGCACAGAACTCCAAGTGGCTGCTTCCAAAATATCCTTGGTAGGTACTCCTCTGAGGAAGGCTGCAGAGGTGGCTGTGGCCCTGGTGGAATGGGTTCTAATGCCTGTAGGTACATTTTTGCCATGAAAAGAATAGCAAAAGCGTATGCAGTGTGCTATCCATTTTGAGATTGTCTGTTTGGAAATTGGCTTTCCTTGAACTCCTACCGCATAGGCCACAAAGAGCTGTTCTGCTTTTCTGAAAGGCTTTGATCTGTCCAAATAGTAACGCAGTTGTCTGTGGATGTCCAAGGAATGTAGTAATCTCTCCCCCTTGTTTTGAGGATTAGGATAAAAAGTAGGTAAATGTATGGCCTGATTTAAAGCTACCCTGGATACCACTTTAGGCATAAAGGACGGGTTGGTTCGTAAGGAAACTCTGTCCTGATGGAAGATGATAAAAGGCTGGACAGCCATGAGAGCCTGCAGTTCTGAAACTCTACGAGCTGAAGTGATAGCCAGAAGGAAAGCTGTTTTCCAGGACAAATATTGCAAATCTGATGAGGCAGCTGGCTCAAAAGGAGGCAAGGTCAGTTTTTCCAGAATGAAATTAAGATCCCAAGCAGGTATTGGTTGTTTCCTTGGAGGTCTTAAATTCTTAGCCCCTCTGAGGAACTGTCTTAAGAGAGGGTGAGAGAATAAAGGTGGATCAGTGTTGTATTCTGCAGAAATGGCTGAGGCATGGATTTTGATGGAGGAGAACGAAAGTCCACTGCTTAGCAGTTCCGCCAAATATTGTAGTATTTGAGGTAAATTCAGTTTTCCAGAGTCCTGGCCCTTTTTCTCATTCCAGACGCAAAAATGTTTCCATTTTGGGGAGTAAGCTTTTCTAGTTGATGGCCTTCTGGCCTCCAAAATGACTTCCTGCACCTCCTTGGAGAGTAGGGCCTGCTGTGATGCTAAGGAATCTTCCATGAGGCTAGATTGAGTGTTTTTAGCTGACTGTGAAGAGTTTTGAAGCTGTGCTGAGTCAGAAGAAGAGGCATTAGAGGCAGGGTCCATGGTGGGGAATGCGTCAGGCTCCTCAGGAGTGGGTACCAGTATTGCCTTGGCCAGTCCGGAGCAATGAGGATCATCTCTGGTCTGTCTGCTCTGGTCTTCAATAAAACTTTGGGCAGCAGAGGAAGAGGCGGGAAGGCATAAACTGTCATTGATGTCCAACTGAAAGAGAGAGCATCCACTCTCCAGGCCTTTGGATGGGAGATCCTTGAGCAGAATTTTGTCAATTGATGATTTTTGTGGGAGGCAAAGAGATCTATGTCTGGCCTTCCCCATTCTTGGATTATTTCTGTAAAAACTTTTGGATGCAACTTCCATCCGTGTGGATCTGTCATATTCCTGCTTAGGTTGTCTGCCAGCGTGTTTTCCTTGCCTGGCAAGTACTGTGCTTGTAGTTCCATTTGTAAGTCCATGGCCATGTTCTAAAGTGACATGGCCAGTCTGCATAGGGGATAAGAATGTATTCCTCCCTGCTTGTTTATGTACCACATAAATGTGGTGTTGTCCGTTCTTATCAATAGTTGACCTGGTTGTAGGAGGTCCTTGAAGGCTATAATAGCATTTATTACTGCTAGCATTTCTTTTTGATTAATGTGAAGGTGCTTTTCTTTTTGGGACCATTTGCCCTGAATGCACCGGTCTGTCATGTGTGCCCCCCAGGCGTAGTCCGAGGCGTCTGTTGTGATGACTTGATTTGCTTGAGGCTTGCTGAATGGAAGACCTGTGTTTGCTTGACATGCTTGAGCCCACCACAGAAATTCCTTTTGCAGACATGGAATTAGTGGTATTATTGTTTCCAAACTGTGGCTGTGTTGAGACCATATGTTTTTTAGGTACCATTGTAGTTTTCTCATATGCAGCTTTGCACATGGGATTAGTAAGACGCAAGATGCCATGAATCCCAGAGCCTGCAGGATTTTCCTTGCAGTCAGCCTGGTGCAATTTGCCAGTGTTCTGAAGTATTGAGTTAGTTGCCCCTGCTTCTCTGGCGTGAGGTAGGCCATCTGGGTGTTTGTGTCCAAATTGGCACCCAGTAAAATTATCTTCCGAGAGGGTATTAGCCTTGATTTCTCTTTGTTGACTGTGTATCCCAGAGAGTTTAATAACATTATTATGTAAGCCAGATGTTTCAGAAGAATGTGCTTGCTGTCCGCTTGGATCAGGCAGTCGTCCAAATAAGGGTATATTTGTATCCCTTGAAGTCTGCAGTAGGCAATTACTGATGCCAGGCATTTTGTGAATACTCTGGGCGCAGTAGATAAGCCAAAGGGCAATGCAGAGAATTGATAATGGGTTGAACCTGCAAGAAATCTGAGGTATCTTCTGCAATTTTATCTGACTGTGACATGCAGGTATGCCTCCTTGAGGTCCAATGTTACCAGCCAAGACTCCTTGCCCAGCATGGGAAGAAGTTGCTGTAGAGTGAGCATCTTGAATTTTGGTGCAGTAGGAATGTGTTTAGGATGGAAAGATCCAAAATAGGTCTCCAATCTTTTCCCTTCCTTGGCACCAGAAATAGCTTGGAATAAAAACCTTGACCTTGTTCGTGTGTAGGTACCTCTTGAATAGCTTTCATGTTTATGAGATCTGAAATTTGCCTTTGTGCCTCTGCCCTTTGATTGTGTGGCAGGTTTGGCATGCCTCTCATTTTTGGAAGGGTATGAAAATGGAATTTGTAGCCTCTGTTTATAATGTCCAGGATCCATTTGTCCTTTGTGACAACATGCCAATTTTTTGAAAATAGTGCCAGCTTTCCTCCTAAGGGGGCTGCCATTTGAGACCTGGTTGGCATGCAAAGGGGAAAGTCATTGGGTTTGCTTTCTGAAAGATTGTGAGTTGTCCTCACCACCTCTTTGTGTAGGAGCTTGCCATTGTCTGCTTCTATACGATCCTTGTGATTGTCCTCTGCCCATCGGGCGCCTGTATCTGCCTCTTTGGGGTCTGTCTGTGGCAGGAAAGGACCAGTTTTTGGAAGGCCAATTTCTACTAAAACGTGGGGGTTGAACCTGCAGAAATTCCTTCACAGTTTGCATTGATTTAGCTTTTTCCTCCATTTTGCGTAATACTTCCTCAGCATTAGCCCCAAATAGTACATCCTTTTGAAGAGGGGCGTCTAGTAATTTAGCTTTGACATGATCAGGCAAGGCTTGTTCCTTGAGCCAGGCATGCCTACGTATGACTGAGCCTGTAACAGCAGCTCTACATGAGGCCTCTAGAGCATCAAAACCACATTGTAAGGTATGTTTACCCACCTGTTCTGCACTATGCATCAAATCCTGCAACTCCTTCAAGTCTGGTTGTTCAGGTTATGACATTTTACTTTTCAGTTGTGAAAACAAAAACTGTTGGTATTTTAGCATATGAAACTGACAGTTTAAGGCCCTCATGGATAAGGTAGCCGAGGTGTATACCTTTTTTCCCCACCTTTCTAAGGATCTGGAATCTCTCTCGGAAGGCAATGGATTTTTAGCAATGGAGGCCTTAACTCCCTTGGGCCCTTGTGAGATGGTTTCTAGGTCAGCAGCATGGCTTTTGTATAGAAATTGGTGTGAATCAGGAACCCTGTAGTACCTGTCAGGCTTAACTGGAGCTGGAGGTAGAGAGTCCGGGTTAAGGCAGGCCTCCGAGTAAACATCTAGGATGTCCAAGACAGGAGGTATAGCCAGAGGCCTGTGCTGGGGTAACAAAATAAATTCCCTGAGCCTTTTCTTGGAATCTGAATAATCCTGGCCTTCCCAGTGGAAGTGTTCCCTTAAGGTATGCAAAGTTTCCCCAAATGAGAAACCCTCAGGGGCGGATACAGAAGGAATAGACTCCTCTGCATCAGAGTCTTCAAAAGGGGAGTAAGACTGTTCCTGATCATCAGAGTGTTCTGAAATAATGGAGCCCTGATCAGAGGAGGGGAATCTTCCTCCACTCTGGGCCTTTTGTCCGGAGGTGGCTGAGAACCTCTGATTAGAGTAATTAAATCCTCAGCCATTTTAAGCATCTGTTTCTTAGGCATGGGGTCTGGAGATGGGCCCTGTGTAGCTGGTCTCTTAGAGTGCATGGATGCTTTAGACTTGGTGAAAGCCTTGATGGAGAAAGAAGAGGAAGGTCTGAAGACACCTTGAGTGGAGGTGGACCTGTCCCCAATCTGTGTTTCAACGCCAAGATTGGCGTCGGTATCTGTAGTCGGGGTGTGGGCCGAGGAGCCTGCGACCTCGGGTACAGGAGACACCGCCAAAGATGTCGTCGGTAATCAGGGGCTGCGTAGGCGCCTCGCTGAGAACCGGACCACGTGGAGTCGGCTTTGGCGTGGTGTCAGTAGAGGCCGCGGATCTCGAGTGTCGGTCCTTGTCTTTGCGTTTTTAGACAAAACCGGAGTCAGAGTATCCGACGACATAGTATAGTTAAATGCTTTCCCAAAAAAATGCTGGGCAAACTCCGCCCGACACTTAATAGTGCGTTTGTTGACTGTAGCACAAAAGCGACAGACCGAGACGTCGTGGTCTGGGCCTAAGCAAGGAATGCAGAGGGAATGGAAATCCTTATGCGGTATTTGCTTCCCACAAGAAATACAATTATTAACTTTGTCTGACATTGGTCTGAGGCAAGAAAAGTTTCCCCAACAGGGTACTTAGCTTTAAAGAAGACTTCGGTTTCCAAATTTTCGTAATCTCAGGAGCTGGCCGACCGGCACTTGCGAACTGCTTCTGCTTCGGGCACCGCGCGGCAAGAAAGACTGGAGAAAATGGCGTTGGCTGGTTCTTTTATACCCCTATCACACTGACGTCAGGGAAGAAGCGACAACCGACGCTGGACCTAGTCTTTGGAATTCGGCCGACCAAGGACCCGCCTGACGGCAGGAGAACCCCATCTGTTATGACTGCAGCTGTATGCACGATGAACATCTGGGGTGAATCCAGCAACTTTAACGTAGGTGCCTCATGCATGCAAGATAAACTAACTATTAATGTATGCGAATGCATCTCCATACTAACCTTACATTGATGTCACAGGTCATAAAGATCAAATGACATTGGGGTGCAGAAAATATAATTAAAGATATAATGCAGATGTGGAACACAAGTAAAAATAATGAAGAGGATGAAAATGAATCATGATACCCCCAGCACTGTACCCTGTGTTCCAAACGCTAGGTATGGACATTTTGCCACACCACATAATTTTATTCACATCATTTGTCCCCTGTAGACAATATAATTACTTTTTTCCAAGTTAATTGACGTTTAACAATAATTTTGGGGACAGCATCTTTCATTACTAGATGACAGAGCTGCAGCTTTATCATTCACTGTATCCATTATTATTGAAAACAGGAGCAGGGCTATAGTAACCTCAAAATGAAGACAAGGTTCATAAGCCTTAATTTCCTCTGGGTGACACTGTTTTGTATTAGCCTGACCATTGTTGCAGTATCATTCAGTGAGCATTTTTTTAAGTTATGGACCTTTTTGTCAAAAACCTACTTAAAGCAAAGCGGGGGGGGGGCCTTGCACTTTCATGCACAGTAAGGACCTCAACCAATACAGCCCATTACTTACCATTACAACCTCTCAGATCACACAACCTCAGATTTTGAGAAAAAGATCTGTTCCTTATGATGGACTTACTGAAATGACAGATAATGCCTATCCATTTATTAGGTGGCTACAAAAGGCTGCTGCTTCACTTCTTTATAAACCCATTCTACAATGTGGAAAAAACACTCACCAATTAAATGTTCCACGATTCAGATGTCTGATGGAAAGTTGTATTTAAAACAAACGTTAGTGGTCTGAATCTCCATTTCCTAGGTTATGCCTGCCTTGAAGATCCTCATCCCCCAATAACAACACTGCACTTAAACCTCTAGTGCTTTCAGAAACTCAGTGCAGGCAGTCTGACACCAATTTTAAAAACAGTAATTGAACACATACAGGGTGAAGATCAACTGAACTTAGTGATCATCTATAATAAGCTCCTAGCAAAAGACAATATTTCAGAACTAAGGAGATAAAGTGAGAAAGATGCTAAAAGTGTCACCTCAGACTGTCAACTAGACCTGTAAGCCTTGCAAGCCTTCTACACAAAATGATGGCACAGACAACTATAGACTTAAAAGTGACAAAGGGGATTTTCTACTGGACCTTCATTTCATCACTGTAGATTTGTTAAAAACCATGTGTACTACATCTAGTGATTTTTTTCTGAACAGGTTACAGTTTGCAGTGGGACAAAGGCCTTGAAGTATACATGACCTAAATGACTAGGCTAAGGCCTTTGACACTGAACAGCTGAAAGGTATTAATGACAAACTCAGTTTGTAAATGCATACATTACTCATCTAGTCAAACAGTACATATACTACTGATCATTAAGAATCCATAATGGGCCTTTTGCACCTACTCAGTGACCAGTGGCGTTTCACAGGATTCTCTATACCAAGTCCAGTACTTTTTAAGATCTTATCTTGGTGTAGGGAGTTCACTCTGGATTAATAAATATGCAGATGACTGCAATGTTGGCAATTCAGTGTAATGTCCTGCAGATGCCAGATAATTTAAACTAAATAAATTTGTGGTGAAACGGTACCAAAACTTTCTATTTTAAGAGACGTTGCAAAATTAAATGTGAAGAAACATAAATGACATAAATGGTGGCACAGAAGTCAGAACCAGAAAAGGCAAGGGACTAGCCCGTATGATATTCAAAGCAATGTCAAGCCAAAACGGGGACATTATATGTCTAAACACCTTGTTATTTCACACTTTTGCCAATTATAACAATGTTTTCTGCAGTTTAGACATACACACCGCAATTAGGATCATCAAGAACAATGTATTCTTGGTGACATGGATTCTGGAAGAGGATGTTCTCCCTAGTTTTTAAACAAGGTATCACTCCCTACTGCTTAAAAGTCTGTGTCTGGAGCATAACGTGTTGTGCTAACAGCATGCCAGATAATCTCAAGTTAAAAATAAAAGTACCTATTATTAAATAAAACAAACATTACAGATGTCCAGAGCTTGGAAAGTTAAGAAATGCAGTTCAGCAATAAGTTTCAAAAACAAAACAAAACTTGGTGGGTGCACACATACGCATTCAGGTACTAACAAATACACTCAATAGCAATCAATGTTGAAGATTGCCAGCTCACTGGCTTGATAATACAACCTATGAACATTTGATGAAAGGCTAGCACAAAATATATTTCGTAAGAACAAGCTGAAACAAGGCTAATTAGATGATAATCATTTCAAAATCCTACCCGCTTTCACAAAAAAATTAATTCACCTTGAAATTGCATACTGGCATTCTTTCCATCGGAGCCCAAAATCCCACCCAGTTTGGTGATAACAATCTGTTAGGTCAGAATTTAGTGGCTCAGCCTAATCGATTGGGTGGACTTATTCATCCATGCAGTTAAGATTCTCATGTATCTTAAAAGACAGGGTCTCAGACTAACACGATCTACACAAAAAACTTAAGTAATGAATCTCGGGTATATGACACAGAATGAAGTGTAAACAATGGATTCCTTTGTTTGATCTTCCTATATCAAAACATCTACTCAGTTTCAAACGATAGGAGAGTCAGACATTAATTTTTTATACTCAGTATGATGATTCAGTGATTCTAACATTACACACAAATGTTTTAATTTGCGGATTCAGACTTTTGAATTTGTTAACTCTGTTGCTCTCGTTTTTCCTGCCTTTTCTGATGTGCGTCTTTGAGCTTGTAACTAGACAGCCTCATCAGCTAGTGCACAACTAGATTAGCCATACTCCAAGTCTGAAATTATATTAATGAACACCAATGCAATACATCTTTCTCCAACCTTCCACTGCATCTCTACATAACTCAACTAAACTAGAGATTCCAATATTTTATAGTACCAACGCAACAGACCTTCTTGTTAATGTTAAACACAATTTTTGTTTTTTGCCTCCACCCAGGACCTTTGTCTGATGGTTCCTCCATCTTTACCCACAGATAATACCATTACAAACACCCAATTGCTAGAATACTAACAAGGGTGTAAAGCACTCTTCATAGCTTTCTAAAATGATGATACCCTCTGGCCCATTCATTCTTGCTGAACTGGAGCCAGGAAATCTCGGACTAGCTGACATTCCTATGATCCATTTTGCTAATGCTCAAGAACCCCATCATTCATCTGTTCCCTGGTAAGAGTTGGGTGGAATGGAGTGGGCCAGCTTGCTGTTCTTTGAGAGGTGGAGGCCTACGCTCTCCCCCTGTGAGAACCCCACATCATGGCTGGTCATCAGAGCCTGCAATTGCCAGCTACAAAAGGTAAGCATTGCTCTTCATGCTAGTTTCCTCTCAGCTATGTCGTGCATTTGCACTACAGTAACAGAAGCATGGCCGGATGAAAGGTTTTACTAGCTAAACATCTACTACTCCCACAAGGAGTCACCTATGTGGAGAGTCAGAGATGCCCTCCTTCTTCCTCCAGGCAATGTCAACCAACTCCTATTCTCCCGTCCACCTGTTACAGGTACACATGCTGCCAGGTGAACTCAGACTGCCTGTGACACAGAACTTCAGCCCTCTATGCCATGCAGCTGGCTAACGCACACTTTTATGAGAAATTAGGAAATCCTGGGCAGCCCAGTCTGCTTTGTTTCTCTACCTTCTTATAAGGTGAACATTCTGCTCAGTTAACAGAATTTCATTTTTCTTCTTTCACCCAACATATGAACTATATTAGATCTGTCCCGATCCTTCTTGAATTCAGTCAAAAGAACTTCAGTTGAGAGGAAGGCTAAGGCACTGACTATGGTTTAATTGATCAGAGTTTGACTAGTAGCTTGGGCATCTGATGGAGCTGGGTGGGGAAGATTGACATGAGCAATTTCATTGGAGCAGGGCAGGCTGCAGCTGGTCATGCACTGCCACAGTTTCTTGGAGGAGTACTGATGCAAATTTACAGTCTTGAGTCAGGTGTTAGGCTCACCAAGTCACCAAATGGGTGGCCTGGAGAGTGACTGTTAGGCTTATCAAGCCACTGCCTGGTGGTGTCTTCAATGCAGGTGTTATGAAAATGTGTACTAGTATGGTGAAGGAATGGAGGGCTTTGCTGAAAACAGATATCACATCCCCCTGTCGAGGTGCAGGATAATGCCATTACAAACACCTAAGTTGCCAGAATACTAACAATGGTGTAAAGCACACTTCATGGTTGTCTAAATGACGACACTCTGGATAGCTCTTATCCTGAAGCTGGGTAAAATTCCAGGGTAAGAAAATGAATGGGTCATGTTCCATGCCTGCTGTCCCAAACAGGGGCAAAAAATTTTGAAATCATTCACTATATTTCTGATGCTACCATCTTCTGAGGAAGGCAGTTTCTATCATCCATCACCATTTCTATAAAAAAAACTTTACATCTGACTATAGCCCTGGTATGATTAGTTGCTTGGGTAGAAAATGCCATTTCAATGAAACAAGAAGGTTTATGTCAGCCAGCTTATAAAGTATGGCTACCCCTCTAAGACAAAAGCCTAAAAAAGGGTGAAACACATATCTATATTGGTTTTTCACTTCCAGAGTTTCATCTTTACCTGTGCCTGCAGCCATCATCCTTCTCCCCCATAAGTCTTGACCTCACACCAGGCAGCCATTAAGGGAGTTTGGTCCCTGTCCCTCACCAATCCATGAGGACCACTCACACATCCTGAGGCCTGAGGGTCTTGTTCTCCCTCTTAATCACTGCCATGTGAGCTTAATGGCAATCCCCAACTTTCCCCCAGGCCAGGGAAAGTACAGTTGTGTACAGTTACCATAAATGTAGATGTTCGAGTGTACTCACTGTTGCAGTCATTACATTTGGGTAATCTGCTTGCAGGTTGCCCTCAGTTGGCCTGATTAACAAAGTCTTGGGTCCTGCATCGGTTGCTGTCCCTTTTTCCAGAAAGTCAGGTCGTCAGGGGTATAAAACATGCAGCCGACACCATTACATCAGTTTTTCTTGCCCAAGATGTCAGGTGCCCCCCTAATGGGAAGCGATTAAACATAAAAGCACAAAAATATACCTCCAACAAAAAAAGCAAATACACCACAAAGGCTTTTAAGCATAGTAAAGGAAAGTAGAGGTATAGTCAAAAGAAGTTAGGGGGCTGGATGGAGGGTAACCAGGACTGCAACAGTGAATACACTCGAACGTTTACATTTACTGCAAGTGTACACAACTGTACTATGTTCTTCGTGTTTCACTGCTGCAGTCATTACATTTGGGTAGATTCTCAAAGCTATAGTTGGGAGGAGGAGTTTAGATGGCATTAGGGCCAGCTATAAGGCCCTGCAAGACTGCAGTGGCAAAGCCAGCTCTGGATTTAGAGAAAATTGGCAAATGATAATGCTTGGTGAAAGTATGTACAGAACTCCAGGTAGCATCTACGAGGATGTCCCTGGTAGGGACGCCTCTGAGAAAGGCTGTAGAGGTAGATGCAGCCCTGGTGGAGTGAGGTCTGATCCCCTGGGGGATAGGTTTTCCATGGTGATTATAGCAGAAATGAATGCAATGGCTTATCCATTTAGAAATGGTTTGCTTTGAAATAGCCTTCCCCTCTGCCCCTGCAGCAAATGTTACCAACAGTTGTTCAGATTTCTTTGAGGCTTAGTCCTGTCCAAGTAGAATCTAAGTTGTCTGTGCACATCTAAGTAATGCAGTATCCGTTCCCCTTTATTCTGTGGATTGGGAAAGAATGTTGGCAAATGAATGGACTGATTAAGTGCCACACTGGATATCACCTTGGGCATGAAGGATGGATTGGTTCTGAGTGACACCCTGCCCGCATGAAAGATGATGAAAGGCTCTCCTGCCATAAGGAAAACTGCAACAACAATGTACGAAAAAAACTGCAACAACCAGATTCAAACCAAATTCTGGAACGCACAGAAAAAAGTGCACAAATAGTAAAATAAGAATATTTATTCTACAGTAACAAATTCTAGCGCCTCGGTGTTACCACCTTCATGGAATACCAATTAATTTCTAAAACACCCTTATATATCCTTAAAGTTCTTTAACACCAATTAATTAAATAATTAAATAATTAAATGCATTAAATACTTAAAGTAAACACTTCCAATTTAATTAATTATTTAGTCCCTTAGGGACCACTGTATTATACTTTAAGATATAAATACATTCTTTATATAATAATTTTTGTTTCAACACTTCCTCATTCTCCCACATACAATCAATTTGTTCTAAAATAGTACCTTTTAAAAGATGAACATTTCCTTGATGATGGGTTTTAAAAATGTGTAAGGAAATCATTTTGTCTTCCCTCTGATGTTTAACATCTCTCAAATGTTCCATAAATCTAATGCGAAACATCCATTTCGCTTACATAAAATAACTTACAAGGGCAAAACAACACATATATAACACCTTTACTTTCGCATGTATATGTGCCTCTAACATCAAATTTATAATCATTAATATATTCCACCTTCTCCACAATATGTGTACAAATTTTACATCTCCCGCATCTCACTGTACCCATACTATTTAGTGGTCTAGCGGGATTAGGGGTTGGCATACTAAGATCTCCATGAACCAACATATTTCTTAAACTTTTCCCTTTAGTAAATGAGAAAAAAGGTTGGTTTGGTAAGATGGTGGACAGACATTTATCTTGTATTAAAAACTTCCAACAGTGTTTAATCAATTTAACTAATTCATCACTTCTAATGTTGTATGTAGAAACAAAATATACCGGGTCAATTTTATTACCTTTTTGAATATTGTGAACACGTTCCCCTGTGTAACCGATTTGTTTCTTACTTGTTGTACTTGCATCACCCAAAACTTTATCCACTGCCATGTCTACATTCACTGAATCATATCCCCTTTGTAAAAACATGTTATTTGTTGTCCTTATTTCTTATAAAACATTTTTATCTGAACAGATTCTGGACAACCTCAAAAATTCTCCATACGGGAGACCTTTTATAACATGGGGTGCATGGCAGCTAGAAGCATGTAAATTCTGTCCACAATCTATAAACTTCCTATGTATTCTGCTCACCACTTCTCCAGTTATTTTACCCTCCAAAATCATATCTAAATATACTACTTTACTACCTTGTTGTAATACATCGAAACTTAATTTGTATGGACTTTTATGCAAATGAGATATAAAATCTTCTATTTCATTGGAACCACCTTCACAAATAAAAATTAAATTGTCGATAAACCTATAATACAATTTTACATATCTCTTCCCAAACTGTTGTTGATATAAAAATGTATCTTCAAAAAAATGACACAAAAATATTGGCATACATGAGAGAAAATGGTGCTCCCACAGCAGTACCTTGTTTTTGCCTGTATAACTGTTTATTAAAACAAAAGTAATTGTTTTTTAAACAAGATTCCACTAATTCAGTGACAAAGTGGGACAAAGGATTGTCCCCCAAAACATGAATGATAGCTTTTAAACCATCTATATGTTTAACTGAAGTATACAAGCTTTTAACATCAATTACTAGCCAATAGTTATTATCATTCCATTTAACTGTAGAAATTTTTTCCAAAAAATCAAAACTGTCTGGGATATATACTGAAGCTTTTTGTGCATGAGGTAATAACTTATGTAAAATCAAACCCATATTACGTAAAAAATATTTGCAAGCTGAAATAATGGGCCTTCTGGGAGGGTTATACACAGGGTTGCCAGACGTCCCTATTTGGGCGGGACTGTCCCAAGATCAGCAGCCTGATCCAGAGTCCCACACTGCCGGTTTAAATCCCGGACAGCCTTCGCTTTTTTTTTTTTTTTTTTGATTGGCCCGTATATCGGCATACGGGCCAATCAGAAATTGCTAAACACAGAGCTTCTTGTGTTTAATGCGGAACATCGCAGTTCTGCATTAAACAGAAGTAGCTCCGTTTTTAGCGATTTTTGATTGGCCCGTATAACGGTATATGGGCCAATCAAAAAATTGCAAAACAGAGCTACTTCTGTTTCATGTGGAACTGCGATGTTTTGCATTAAACAGAAGCAGCTCCGTGCTTATAAAAAATAAACACAGAGCTACTTTTGTTTTTCTGCATTAAAGACCCTGCCAGACCCTTTTTTTTTTTAGTCTTCACTTTTGTTTGTCCCTACGTGGCCAGTCGGAAATCTGACAACCCTGGTTATACATGTCTTTGTGTATTTTTGGTAAACAAAAAAAATAGCTATTTCACACTGCTTATTGGATAATTTATCTTTTAAATCTTTCGCTGTAAAGTACCCTAATCTAGTGCCCTTGTTTATCAATTTATCATATTCTTTTAAAGATGATTCATATTTTTTATGTCACTTATTTCATACACATCCCTATTATCAAGGTGTTCCATACACATATTAAAATATTGGACTATATTCATTATAACAATTTTATTGCCTTTGTCCGCTGGTTTTATTATTAAATTTGCATTCATTTGTAATTCTTTCAAAGAATGCCATTCTTTAAGTGTTAAATTATACTTAATAGTAGACTTATTTTTCATGACTTCCTTACATATATTTTCCTCTTCAAAATTAATCAATGAACTAAAATGCTCTATCTGTTAATTTTCAAATGGTGGAATAAATGCCTTTTTCACTGGAACTTCAGAAGTATCAATATTACAATACGCATTTGCATGCTCAAACATTTCTTCACAACACGAATGAAAACTTTCATCTGACTCTTCTTGAATTATACCCATGACATTCCTATGAACATCCTCAGAAAAGAAGCATCTCAAATGTAACTTCCTTACAAATCTGAAAATTTCCTGTTTAACTACATGCACCCTGGGAATAACCGCTGGAATAAATTTAAAACCCAAATTTAAAACTTCATACTGTTCATCATTTAAATCATAATTAGATAAATTAACAACTGAATTGTTGGTTTTGTTAAAACTCGCAACATTATTTTTTAAACTTCTTACTGTTATATTGTCCATAATGTCCATTGTGTTGTCCGTTTCCAAAACCCCTTCTCTGTTGGGTCGCATAGTTATTCCTCCCTCTTTTATGTCCTTGTTGTCGTTGATTATATTCTCCGTTGCCTTGAAAACGCCATAAGGGCCTGTAATTCAGATACCCTTCTAGCTGAAGTGATTTCTAAAAGGAAAGCCGTTTTCCAAGAAAGAAATTTTAAGTCTGCAGTAGCAGCTGGCTCGAAAGGAGGTAGAGTGAGTTTCTCCAAGACAAAGTTAAGGTCCCAGGCTGGGGTTGGAGCTCTCCTGGGTGAGCTCAAATTTTTGGCCCCCTTGAGGAACTGCTTGAGCAGTGGATGAGAGAAGAGGGGAGGTTCTGTGTATAATGAGCTGAAATGGCTGAGGCGAGGATTTTAATGGAGGAAAAAGACAGGCCCTTGTGAAGCATCTCAGTTAAGTATTGTAAAATCTGAGGTAAATTGGGCGCTGTTGTGCTCATCCCTTGAGACTGGTTCCAGGCACAGAATCTTTTCCACTTTTCAGCATAAGATTTTCTAGTACTAGGCCTCCTTGCCTCTAAAATGATATGCATCACAGGTTGGCTGAGGGATGGTAAAGGAGAGATTACGTAATTAGCCAGGCTGCAATGTTCAGTGTTGGTAGCTGAGGGTGCAGAATCTGGTTCTCCTGCTGAGACAGCAGGGAAAGAGTCTGAGGCAGTTGCCATGGAGATAACCATGACACACTGCGCAGGAGGGGGTACCAGTGTTGGCACGGCCAGTCTGGAGCAAACAAAATCATCCTTGGTTTGCCCTGTTTGACTTTTAGTAGTACTTTGGAGAGCAGAGGCAGACAGGGGAAGGCATAGACTGATAGGTTTTTCCAGCTGAAGCACAGAGCATCCACTTTCCAGGCTTGTTTGTGGGGAGTCCTTGTGCAAAATGTATCCAATTGGTAGTTCTGGGGAGAGGCAAACAGGTCTATATCTGGGCTCCCCCATTTGCTTGTCAACATGTTGAAAATCCTTGGTTCCAGTTTCCACTCGTGTGGGTCCATGAGGTTTCTGCTTAGTCTGTCTGCCAGTGTATTTATCTTTCCTGGCAGGAATTGAGCTTGTAGGAGCACTTGGTAGCTCAAGGCTGTGTTCCACAATGCCATGGCTACTCTGCAGAGGGGGTAAGAATGTGTACCTCCCCTGCTTGTTTATGTACCACATAACAGTGGTGTTGTCCATCTTTACCATTAGTTGTCCTGGAAGAATGTGGTTCTTGAAGGCTGTCAGAGCATTCTGTACAGCTAACATTTCTTTTTGATTGATATGCAGGTGCATTTGA
This sequence comes from Protopterus annectens, assembly GCF_019279795.1. Taxonomy (NCBI): domain Eukaryota; kingdom Metazoa; phylum Chordata; order Ceratodontiformes; family Protopteridae; genus Protopterus; species Protopterus annectens. Next base: position 909,111,532 of record NC_056748.1, on the reverse strand, counting down.
CTTGGGTTCCATTTGCCCTGAATGCACTTCCTGCCAGGTGAGCCCCCCATGCATAGTCTGATGCATCTGTTGTTAGGGTTTGGGTGGCAGGGGGTAGTGTGAAAGGTAGTCCCTTGTTTTGGTGGCAGGCCTCTGCCCAACAAAGGAACTCTAAGGTAGGCAAGGTATGATAGGAATCATTGTTTCTATGTTTTGAGAATGTTGACACCATAGGCTTTTTGGATACCACTGTAGTTTCCTCATATGCAGTCTTGCATATGGAATTAGAAGAATGCAGGAGGCCATGAGCCCCAAGGGCGTGCAGTATTTGTCTTGCAGATATAGCAAGGTTTTTGTGGCCACTTGTTTGAAGTAAGTTGTCAAATGAATTTGCTTTTCTGGCGTGAGGTAAGCCATCTGGGAAGTTGTATTCAAGCTTGCTCCCAGGAATATAATTTGTTGACAGGGTACCAGTTGTGACTTTTTTTTTGTTTGTGGTGTACCCCAAACAAGTTAGAACCCTTTTTACAAAGGCCAGATGATTCAAAAGTTTGTCCTGGCTTTCTGCCTGAATTAGACAATCATCCAGGTATGGGTACATTTGAATATTTCTTTGCCTGCAAAATCAATAACTGGAGCTAGGCGCTTTGTGAATACCCTGGGCGCAGTAGATATGCCAAAGGGCAGTGCAGAGAAAGTACAGTTTTGTACCTACCATAAATGTAGATGTTCGAGTGCTAATACAGCTGCAGTCATAACAGATGGGTTCTCCTGCCGTCAGGCTGGTCCTCGGACGGCCGAATTCCAAAGTCTAGGTCCGGCGTCGGTTGTCGTCGCTTCTTCCCTGACGTCAGTGCGCCAGGGGTATAAAAGAACCAGACGACGCCATTTTCTTCAGTTTTTCTTGCCCCAGATGTCAGGTGCCCCCAGAAGGAAGGCAATACATAAATTTGTGCAATAAAGCAATGCCATATAATCAAAATACAGTAGTGCAAGCAAATACACCATAAATGAATACCCCAATCAGGTTGTATGAGGAGGTGTTAGCCAATAGGCCTGTCCCAAGAGGGGAAGTAGGGAGGGAAACCTGGACTGCAGCTGTATTAGCACTCGAACATCTACATTTATGGTAGGTACAAAACTGTACTATGTTCATTGTGCATACAGCTGCAGTAATAACAGATGGGTAGAATCCCAAAGCTAAGAAAGGGGTGGTAGGCACTAGGTGGAACTAGGAGGAGCCAGGATGCCCTGCAAGACTGCAGTGGCAAAGCCTGCTCTAGATTTGGAATATAATGGAAGGTGGTAGTGTTTGGAGAAGGTATGCACAGAACTCCAAGTGGCTGCTTCCAAAATATCTTTGGTAGGAACTCCTCTGAGGAAAGCTGCACAGGTAGCCATGGCCCTTGTGGAGTGAGATCTGATGCCTGTAGGTACAGTTTTGCCATGAAAAGAATAACAAAAGCGTATGCAGTGGGCTATCCATTTTGAGATTGTCTGTTTGGAAATTGGCTGCCCATGAGCTCCTATAGCATAGGACACAAAGAGCTGTTCTGATTTTCTGAAAGGCTTTGTTCTGTCCAAATAATAACGCAGTTGTCTGTGGATGTCCAAGGAATGTAGTAATCTCTCCCCTTTGTTTTGAGAATTAGGATAAAAGGTAGGTAGGTGTATAGCCTGATTCAAAGCTACCCTGGATACCACTTTTGGCATAAAGGACGGGTTGGTTCGTAAGGAAACTCTGTCCTGATTTAAGACGATAAAAGGCTGCACAGCCATGAGGGCTTGTAGTTCCGATACCCTACGAGCTGAGGTAATAGCCAGAAGGAAAGCTGTTTTCCAGGACAAATATTGCAAATCTGTTGAGGCAGCTGGCTCAAAAGGAGGCAAGGTCAGCTTTTCTAGAATTAAATTGAGATCCCAAGCAGGTATAGGTTGTTTCCTTGGGGGTTTTATATTCTTAGCCCCTCTGAGGAGCTGTCTTAAGAGGGGGTGAGAGAATAAAGGTGGATCAATGTTGTATTCTGCAGAAATGGCTGAGGCATGGATTTTGATGGAGGAGAATGAAAGTCCACTGCTTAGCAGCTCAGCTAGATACTGTAATATTTGAGGTAAATTCAGTTTTCCAGGACTCTGGCCCTTTTTCTCATTCCAGGCACAAAACCGTTTCCATTTTGCGGAGTAAGCTTTTCTAGTAGACGGCCTTCTGGCCTCCAAAATGACATCCTGCATCTCCTTGGAGAGTAGGGTCTGTTGTGATGTTAAGGAATCTTCCATGCGGCCAGATTGAGTGTTTTCAGCCGACTGTGAAGAGTTTTGAAGCTGTGCTGAGTCAGAAGAAGAGGCATTAGAGGCAGGGTCCATGGTGGGGAATTCGTCAGGCTCCTCAGGAGTGGGTACCAGTGTTGTCTTGGCCAGTCTGGAGCAATGAGAATCATCTTTGGTCTGTCTGCTCTGGTTTTTAATAGAACTTTGGGCAGCAGAGGAAGAGGTGGGAAGGCATAAACTGTCATTGTTGTCCAACTGAAAGAGAGAGCGTCCACTCTCCAGGCCTTTGGATGAAAAATCCTTGAGCAGAATTTTGTCAATTGGTGATTTTTGTGGGAGGCAAAGAGATCTATGTCTGGCCTTCCCCATGCTTGAATTATCTCTGAAAAAACTTGAGGATGCAACTTCCATTCGTGTGGATCTGTCATATTTCTGCTTAGGTTGTCTGCCAGCGTGTTTTCCTTGCCTGGCAAGTACTGTGCTTGAAGTTCGATTTGTAAGTCCAGAGTCATGTTCCAAAGTGACATGGCCAGCCTGCATAGGGGGTATGAATGGGTTCCTCCCTATTTGTTTATGTACCACATTACTGTGGTGTTGTCTGTCTTTATCAATAGTTGACCTGGATGCAGAAGGTCTTTGAAAGCTATAATAACATTTATTACTGCTAGCATTTCCTTTTGACTGATGTGAAGGTGCTTTTCTTTTTGGGACCATTTGCCCTGAATGTACCGATCTGCCATGTGCGCCCCCCAGGCGTAGTCCGAGGCGTCTGTTGTGATGACTTGATTTGCTTGAGACTTGCTGAATGGGAGACCTGTGTTTGTTTGGCATGCTTGAGCCCACCACAGAAATTCCTTTTGAAGACATGGAATTAGTGGTATTATTGTTTCCAAACTGTGGCTGTGCTGAGACCATAGGTTTTTCAGGTACCACTGAAGTTTCCTCATATGCAGCTTTGCACATGGGATTAGTAGGATGCAAGATGCCATGAATCCCAGAGCCTGCAGGATTTTCCTTGCAGTCAGCCTCGTGAAAATTGCTAGTGTTCTGAAGTATTGAGCTAGTTGCCCCTGCTTCTCTGGCGTGAGGTAGGCCATCTGGGTATTTGTGTCCAAGTTGGCACCCAGGAAAATTATTTTCCGAGAGGGTATTAGCCTTGATTTCTTTTTGTTGACTGTGTATCCCAGAGAATTCAACAACATTATTACATAAGCCAGATGTTCCAGAAGTATGTGCTTGCTGTCCGCTTGGATCAGGCAGTCGTCCAAATAGGGGTATAATTGTATCCCTTGAAGTCTGCAGTAGGCAATTACTGATGCCAGGCATTTCATGAATACTCTGGGCGCAGTAGATAAGCCAAAGGGCAATGCAGAGAATTGATAATGGGTTGAACCTGCAAGAAATCTGAGGTATCTTCTGCAATTTTGTCTGATTGGGACATGCAGGTATGCCTCCTTGAGGTCCAATGTTACCAGCCAAGACTCCTTGCCCAGCATGGGAAGAAGCTGCTGTAAAGTGAGCATCTTGAATTTTGGTACGAGTAAAAATGTGCTTAGGATGTATAGGTCCAAAATAGGTCTCCAATCTTTTCCCTTCCTTGGTACCAGGAATAGTCTGGAATAAAAACCTTGACCTTGTTCGTGAGTAGGTACCTCTTGAATAGCTTTCATGTCCATGAGATCTGAAATTTGTCTTTGTGCCTCTGCCCTTTGATTGTGTGGCAGGTTTGGCATGCCTCTCATTTTTGGAAGGGTGTGAAAATGGAATCTGTAGCCTCTGTTTATAATGTCCAGGATCCATTTGTCTTTTGTGACAATATGCCAATTTTTTGAAAATAATGCCAGTTTTCCGCCTAAGGGTGCTGCCATTTGAGCCTTGCTTGGCATGCAAAGGGGAAAGTCATTGGGCTTGCTTTCTGAATGGCTGCGAACTATCCTCACCACTTCTTTGTGTAGGAGCTTGCCATTGTCTGCCTCTAAACGATCCTTGGGATTGCCCTCTGCCCCTCGGGCGCCTGTATCTACCTCTTTGGGGTCTGTCCGTGGCTGGAAAGGACCAATTTTTGGAAGGCCAATTTCTACTGAAACGTGGGGGTTGTACCTGCAGACAATCTTTCACTGTTTGCATTGATTTAGCCTTTTCCTCCATTTTCTTTAATACCTCCTCAGCATTAGCAGCAAATAATACATCCTTTTGTAGAGGGGCATCTAGTAATTTAGCTTTGACATGATCTGGTAAGGTTTGTTCCTTGAGCCAGGCATGTCTATGTATGACTGATCCTGTAACAGCAGCTCTACATGAGGCCTCTAGAGCATCAAAACCACATTGCAAGGTATATTTACCCAGTTGTTCTGCACTATGCATCAAATCCTGCAACTCCAAGTCTGGTTGTTCAGGTTGTGACATTTTACTTCTCAATTGTGATAACAGACTGTTGGTACTTTAGCATATGGAAAGTACAGTTTTGTACCTACCATAAATGTAGATGTCCGATAGGTATGCATCTGCAGTCATCACATATGGGTTGTCCTGCCTCAGGCAGCCCTTCGGTCGGCCGGATTCCAAAGTCTGGGTCTGGCCTCGGCTGATGTCGCACTTTCCCCGACGTCAGAGCGTCTGGGGTACAAAAGCATCAGCCAACGCCATTTTCCTCAGTTTTTCTTGCCCCAGATGCCAGGTGCCCTCTAGGAAGGCTAAATTTGGAGAAATGCAATAAAATTCCAAACATTTGCAAAAATATATATACATGTATATACAAACAAATACACCATAATAGATTCCCCCAGCTAGCTAATAGAGGGGTAAGCACCCTAGGAATACCACAGAGGGGAAGGAGGGAGGGTACACCTGACTGCAGATGCATACCTATCGGACATCTACATTTATGGCAGGTACAAAACTGTACTATGTCCTTCAAGGATGCATCTGCAGTCATCACATATGGGTAGAATACCATAGCCAATCTGGGGGTGGAGGTACTAAGTAAAGGATGGTGTAGTTAAGATACCCTGCAGGACTGCCGTAGCAAAACCTGCTCTGGATCTGGAGTATAAAGGTAAATTGTAATGCTTGGCAAATGTATGCACGGAGCTCCATGTAGCAGCTTCTAAAATGTCTTTGGGAGCCACCCCTCTTAGGAAGGCTGTGGTGGTGGCTGTGGCTCTCGTGGAATGAGGTCTAATGTTAGCTGGCACAGTTTTTCCATGAAAGGAGTAACAAAAACGAATGCAATTTCCTATCCATTTTGAAATTGTCTGTTTGGAAATTGCTTTTCCTTGTACCCCAGCAGCGTATGCTACAAACAACTGGTCAGTCTTTCTGTAACTTTTAGTTCTGTCCAAATAGTAGCGCAGTTGTCTGTGTATGTCCAGGGTGTGCAGAAGTCTCTCCCCTTTATTTTGTGGTTGTGGGAAGAATGTAGGCAAGTGAATAGCTTGGTTCAAAGATACCCTGGATACCACCTTTGGCATGAATGTAGGATTGGTCCTCAAAGAAACTCTGTCCTGATGAAAGATAAGAAATGGCTGCACTGCCATTAAAGCTTGTAGCTCAGATACTCTTCTTGCTGAGGTTATGGCCAGAAGGGAGGCACTTTTCCAAGACAAAAACTGTAGATCTGCTGATGCTGCTGGTTCAAAGGGAGGAAGTGTTAGTTTTTCCAATACGAAATTCAGGTCCCAAGTAGGTAGAGGTGGTTTCCTTGGAGGATTAATGTTTTTGATTCCTCTTAGAAACTGTCTTAGGAGAGGATGAGAGAAGACAGGTGGATTAACATTGTATTCTGCTGAGATTACTGAGGCATGTATCTTAATGGAAGAGTAAGACAGGCCATTGTGGAACAATTCTGCCAAATATTCCAGTATATGTGCCATGTTCATTACAGTCACATCTAGGCCCTTCGCTGTGCTCCAGGTGTGAAATCTTTTCCATTTTGCTGAATATGCCTTCCTTGTGGAAGGCCGGCGAGCTTCCATAATAATATCCTTCACTCTCTGGGATAGGTTATCCTGAGGAGGAGTCATGGCATTCTCCAGGCAGTTAGCTGCAAGGTTTTCAGGTTGGAGTGCAGAGTCCTGAAATTGTGCTGCGTCAGTAGGCGTGGCCATTAGGGGAGAGGCCATGGTTTCGTCTGTGACATGCTCTTTAACAGTGGGTACCAGTGCTGTCTTGGCCAGTTTGGAGCTATCAGAATTACTCTGGGCTGCTCTGTCCTGATCTTCAGTAGGACCTTGGTCATTAATGGGAGAGGTGGGAAAGCATACACTGTTAGAGCTTTCCAGCTGAAAGAGAGAGTGTCCACTTTCCATGCTTGTGGGTGGTATGTCCTTGAGCAGAATTTCTTCAGTTGATGATTGAGGGGGGAAGCGAACAGATCTATTTCCGGCCTTCCCCATGATTGTGTGATGAGTAAGAAGATGTCTGGGTGCAGCACCCATTCGTGTGCATCCATGGTAGTTCTGCTTAAGCTGTCTGCCAGTGTGTTGTCTTTCCCTGGCACGAACTGGGCCTGTAGCTGTATGTTGAGATTCAAAGCAAGTTCCCATAGATTCATTGTCAGCCTGCAAAGAGGGTAGGAATGGGTGCCTCCTTGCTTGTTTATGTACCACATAACTGTGGTGGTGTCTGTCCTTATGAGCAGGTGGCCTTGCTGAAGGAAAGGTTTGAAGGCCTCGATTGCGTGCATCACTGCCAGCATTTCCTTTTGGTTTATGTGCATGCGCAGCTCTCTTTGTGACCATAGCCCTTGGATACATCTGCCCTCCATGTGTGCTCCCCAACCTTGGTCAGAAGCGTCCGTGGTGATGGTTTGGTTGGCTCTTGGCTTGCTGAAGGGCAACCCACTGTTCGACTGGCAGGCTTGAGCCCACCACAGAAATTCCTTTTGAAGGCAAGGAATGAGTGGGATCAGAGTTTCTAAGCTGTGACTGTGCTGTGTCCATAAACTTCTTAGGTACCATTGTAATTTTCTCATATGCAGTCTTGCTTGCGGAATCAGAAGAATGCAAGATGCCATGTAACCCAGGGCCTGCAGGATTTTCCTTGCAGTCAGCTGAGTTTGTCTTGTCAGATTCTGGAAGTAAACTGGTAGTTGTTTTTGTTTTTCTTCTGTGAGAAAGGCCATTTGGGTGGTTGTGTCTAGATCCGCACCCAGAAAAGTTATTCTTTGGGATGGAACCAGTCTTGATTTGTGGATGTTGACTGTATATCCCAAGGCCTGTAACAGGTGGATGGCATAATCCAAGTCCTTTAACAAAGTTTGCTTGCTGTCCGCTTGTATTAGGCAGTCGTCCAGATATGGGTAGATTTGAATCCCCTGAAGTCTGCAGTGTGCAATTATTGATGCCAGGCATTTCGTGAATACTCTGGGTGCAGTAGATAAGCCAAAGGGTAATGCTGAGAATTGATAATGCTCTGACCCTGCAAGAAATCTGAGGTGTCTTCTGCAGCTTTGTTGAATAGGGACATGCAGGTATGCCTCCTTGAGGTCTAGAGTCACCAGCCAAGACCCCTTGCCCAGCATGGGAAGGAGTTGCTGTAGAGTCAGCATTTTGAATTTTGGCACAATGAGGTAAGTATTCAGTGCGGACAAGTCGAGAATAGGCCTCCATTGATTTTCTTTTCTTGGAACAAGGAATAATCTGGAGTAAAATCCCTGGCCTTGTTCTGAAAGAGGTACCTTTTCTATGGCTTTCATTTGCATTAAGTTGGTAATTTGCTTCAGAGCCTCTGCCCTCTGATTTGGTGGCAGGTCTGGCATGCCTTTTCTTTTTGGCAATGAATGGAAATGGAACCTGTATCCTTTGTCTATTATTTGCAGTGTCCATGTGTCCCTTGTAATGCTGTGTCAATTTTTTGAGAATAAAGAAAGCTTTTCGCCCAAAGGTGCTTCTAATTGAGCCCTGGTCGGCGGAGCCAAAATAAAATCATTGAGTCTGTCCTGGTGTAGCAGTTGTAGTTCCTGCACTACCTCTCTGGTTGGGAGGCTGCCACTGACGGCCTCTGTAGGAGCCTCTAGCTTGCCCTCTACCTCTGGCACGCCTATTCCTGCCTCTTTGAGATCTGTCTGAGTCCGGAAAGGACCAATTCTTAGTAGGCCAATTTCTGCTGAATCTCGGTGGTTGGACTTGCAGAAAGTCTTTAACTGTTTGCACAGATTTTGCCTTTTCTTCAAATTTCTTTAAAACCTCTTGAGCCGAGGAACCAAATAATTTTTGCTTTTCCATAGGAGCATCCAAAAGCTTAGCTTTAACATGGTCTGGCAGAGATTGTTCCTTCAGCCAGGCATGCCTACGTATAACCGCACCTGTCATAGCTGATCTACATGAAGCTTCCAATGCATCATAACCATACTGCAAGAAATGGTTACTAACCTGCTGGGAGTTATGCACCAGATCCTGAAGGGATTTGCGATCAAGGGGTTCAGAAGAGGACAGTTTCTTATGCAATTCATCTAGTAAATACTCTTGGTACTGTATCATATGAAATTGACAATTTAATGCCCTCATGGAAAGAGTTGCAGAAGTATACACTTTCTTACCCCATCTCTCTAATGCTCTGGACTCCCTTTCAGAGGGTAGAGGATTTTTAGCCGTGGCAGCTGCAACCCCTTTTGGGCCCTGGGAAATAGTTTCTGGATCAGCAGAGTGGGCCTTGTACAGGTGTAAATGTGAGTCCGGGACCCTGTAGTACCTATCAGGTTTGGCAGGAGCCGGAGGGAGAGAGTCAGGGGCAGTACTAGCATCAGAGTACACATCATCAATGACATTCAAAACAGGAGGTATAGCTAAGGGCCTATGCTGAGGTAAATGTAAAAAGGTCCTTAATCTCTTTCTGGAATCAGAGAATTCCTGACCCTGCCATTGAAAATGTTCTCTCATAGAGTGTAATGTCTCTCCAAAGGAAAACTCTTCAGGAGGGGAGGCCGAGGGAATAGATTCTTCAGCATCAGAATCCTCGTAGGCCGAATAAGCCTCCTCCTGGTGGTCTGACAGAGCAGAGCCATCCGTGGACTCATCTGAGGACTGGAGATCAGAGGGCTCAACCCTGGGCCTTTTGTCTGGAGGTGGTTGAGAGCCCCTGTCCGGATGTGGTTGGGAACCTCTAATTAATGAGATCAGATCCTCTGCTAGGGTAAGAATCTGAGAGCTAGTAGAAGGTCTCTGAGAGGAAACCTTGGGAGGCAAAGCCTTAGTAAGTTTAGCAGCTTTAGCCCTAGAGAAAGCCTTAATGGACATGGAAGCAGGGGGTCTGGCTGCACCACGTGCAGAAGCAGACTTATCTAAAGGAATGGTGTCGGAAGGTTCCTGGACACCGGTTTCAGTAGGTAATTCAATGACCGACTCGGCCGGGGCCTCCAGGGCCGAGGTAGTCGGTTGTGTGGTTTCGGTAATAGGAAGTACCAAGGACTCGGTTTCAGCCGAGACAGAGACACTCGCGGTAGGCCCGACCGCGGTTTCAGCTGAAACCGCGGTCCGCATGTGTCGGTCCTTGTCCTTCCGTTTTTTTAACTAAATGCGAAGTCAGAGTCTCCGACGGCATCTTATAAGCAGAACTAGCCCCAAAAAACTCTTCTGCAAACTCCAACTGACGTCTAAGAGTTCGTCGGTTGAAGGAAGCACAGGCTGAACAGGCCGAGACGTCGTGGTCTGGGCCTAGGCAGGGGAGGCAGTAAGAGTGGAAATCCTTATGAGGTATTTGTTTCCCACAAGTTAAACAATTATTAACTATCTGACATCGGCTGAAGCAAGAAAGAGTCCCCAACGGGGTACTTAGCTTTTTGAAGTCTTCGGTAGCTGAAATCACAGGAGCTGGCCGACCAGCACTTGCGAACTGCTTCTGCTTCGGGCATCACGCGGCAAGAAAAGACTGAGGAAAATGGCATCGGCTGATGCTTTTGTACCCCAGACGCTCTGACGTCGGGGAAAGTGCGACATCAGCCGAGGCCAGACCCAGACTTTGGAATCCGGCCGACCGAAGGGATGCCTGAGGCAGGACAACCCATATGTGATGACTGCAGATGCATCCTTGAAGGACATCTGGAAGTTTAATGTCCTCATGGTTAAGGTGGCCGAGGTATATACCTTTTTTCCTCACCTTTCTAAGGGTCTGGAATCTCTCTCGGAAGGTAATGGATTTTTAGCAGTGGAGGCCTTAATTCCCTTGGGGCCCTGTGAGATAGTTTCTGGGTCAGCCGCACGGCTTTTGTATAGAAATTGGTGTGAGTCAGGAACCCAGTAGTACCCGTCAGGCTTGACTGGGGCTGGAGGTAAAGAATCTGGGTTAAGGCAGGCCTCCGAGTACACATCATCTAGTATGTCCAAGACAGGAGGTATAGCCAGAGGGCTGTGCTGAGGTAGCAAGAGAAAATCCCTAAGCCTTTTCTTGGAATCTGAGTACTCATGGCCTTCCCAGTGGAAGTGTTCCCTTAAGGTATGCAAGGTTTCCCCAAATGAGTAATCCTCTGGGGGGGATACAGAGGGAATGGACTCCTTTGCATCAGAATCTTCAAAAGGGGAGTAAGAATGTTCCTGTTCATCAGAGTGCTCTGATATAATGAAGGCCTGATCAGAGGAGGAGGGGGATTCTTCCTCCACTATGGGCCTTTTGTCCGGGGGGGGGGGGGGTTGAGAACCCCTGATCAGAGTAATTAAATCCTCAGCCATTTTAAGCATCTGTTTTTTAGGCATGGGGCCTGGAGATGGGCCCTGTGTAGCTGGTCTCTTAGAATGCATGGCTGTTTTAGACTTAGTGAAAGCATTGATGGAAAAAGAAGAGGAAGGTCTGAAGACACCTTGAGAAGAGGCAGACCTGTCTACATTTTGAGATTCACCACCAAGAGTGGCTTCGGTATCTGTAGTCGGGGTGTGGGCCGAGAAGCCTGCGACCTTGGGCACAGAAGACACCGCCAATGAAGTGCCGTCGGTAGTCAGGGGCTGCGTAGGCACCTCGCTGAGAACCAGACCACCTGTAGTCGGCTTTGGCGTGGTGTCGGTAGAGGCCGCGGACCTTGTGTGTCGGTCCTTATCTTTGCGCTTTTTAGTCAAAACTGGAGTCGGAGTATCCGACGACATAATATAGTTAAATTTTTTGCCAAAATAATGCTGGGCGAACTCCGCCTGATGCTTAATGGTGCGTTTGTTGAATGTAGCACAAAAACGACAGACCGAGACGTCGTGGTCTAGGCCTAAACAAGGAATACAGAGGGAATGAAAATCCTTATGCTGTATTTGCTTCCCACATGAAATACAATTATTAACTTTGTCTGACATCAGTCTGAGGCAAGAAAAGTTTCCCCAACGGGGTACTTAGCTTTCAAGAAGACTTTGGTTGCAAAATTTTCGTAATTTCAGGAGCTGGCCAACCGGCACTTGCGAACTGCTTCTTCTTCGGGCACCGCGCAGCAAGAAAGACTGAAGAAAATGGCGTCGGCTGGTTCTTTTATACCCCTGTCGCACTGACGTCAGGGAAGAAGCGACGCCAACCGACGCCAGACCTAGACTTTGGAATTCGGCCGACCGAGGACCCGCCTGATGGCAGGAGAACCCATCTGTTATGACTGCAGCTGTATGCACGATGAACATCTGATAGTGCGTGCAGCCTGCTTTGAAGCGTAGGTATCTTCAAGATTCCCTGATTGGGATGTGCAGTTATGCTTCTTTTAAATCTAGTGTTGCCAACCAGGCATATTTGCCTAGCATAGGAAGTAATTGGTGAAGAGTCAGCATCTTGAATTTTGGAATCTCCAAAAAGGCGTTTAGAGTAGACAGGTCCAGGATAGGACGCCATGAATTGCCTTTCCTGGGTACCAGGAAAAGTCTCGAGTAGAAACCTTGCCCCTTTTCCTCTTCTGGTACCAGATGAATAGCCCCCATGCTTAAGAGAGAAAGTACTTGTTTTTGGGCCTTTGCCCATTGATTTGGGGGTAGGTCCGGCCATCCACTTTGTGTTGGCAACATGTGGAAGTGAAATCTGTATCCCTGGGACACTATATTTAAAATCCATTTGTCCTGGGTAATGAGTTCCCAATTCTTTGGATGAAGAGCAATCTCTCCCTGCAAAGGGGCAGTCAGATGATAAGTCCTTCGAAATTAAAAAAAAAAAGTCATTGAGACAGTTTACCATAGGGGGGAGTCTTATTATTCCAAGACTTGGAAGTGGAGGCCCCCCACTGCTTAGTTCTGAGAGTCCCCTAGGACTGAAACCTGGGGTTTTTGCTGTGTCTGGGTTTTACTTGAGAAGACCTGGAAAGGGCTGGAAAGGACCAATTCTTATAGGGCCAGTGCCTACTAAATCTAGGAGGTTGAACTTGTAAAAAATCTTTAACAGTTTGCATAGATTTAGCTTTATCTTCCATCTTTTTAAGAAATTCCTTAGCCTTGTTGCCAAACAGGCGGTCATGATTTAAAGGAGCATCCAACAATTTAGCTTTAACATGATCAGGCAAAGATTGCTCCTTAAGCCAAGCATGCCTTCTGAGCACAGACCCAGTAACAGCAGCAATACAAGAGGCCTCTAATGAATCAAAACCACATTGCAAAGTATGTTTTCCAACTTGTTCAGCAGAATGCATTAAATCCTGTAATTCTTTATTTTCCACACAGTCAGGAATCAACATCATTTTCTGTTTAAGAAGTCCAATAACATGTTCCTGATATTTTAACATATGAAACTGGCAGTTTAAAGCCCTAATGGCCAAGGCTGGAGAAGTGTAAACCTTCTTATCCCATCTATCCAACGCCCTGGAGTCTGTATCAGAAGGGGTAGGATTTTTAGCAGTAGAAGCCTTAATGCCCTTGGGCCCCTGTGAAATAGTCTCTGGATCTGCAATAGGATTTTTGAAAAGGAACTTGTGGGACTCAGGGACCCTGTAGTATCTGTCAGGTTTTCTGGGAGCAGGAGGCAGGGAATCAGGGGTCAAACTAGATTCCGAGAAAGCATCATCAACAATGTCCAGTACAGGAGGAATAGCTAAAGGCCTATGCTGAGGTAGGAGAAGGAAATCTTTAAGCCTCTTTTTTGAATCAGAGTAATCCTGGCTTTCCCAGTGGAAATGCTCCCTTAGAGAATGTAAGGTTTCCCCAAAAGAAAAATCCTTAGGAGGGGAAGCAGAGAGAATAGAGTCCTCTGCATCAGAATCCTCATAAGTAGGTAAGGACAAATCCAGGTCATCAGAAGAGTCAGGAAAAACAGAATCCCGATCAATCCTAGGCCTCTTAGAAGGGGGAGGGGGGTTGGGTACCCCTGATTAGAGTTATTAGATCTTCAGCCATTCTTATTTGTTTTTTAGGCATAGAGGCCTGAGCATGTGGCCTGGGCGTCAGTTTTTTAGACATGGATCAAGATTTAGGCCTAAGTAAAGAAGGAGGCGTCGATTTAATATGCAAGTCCGTAAGCCTAAAAACACACTCAGAAGCCGGTGCCTGCACAGCGGCTCTGGACCCATTCAAGGTAGAGACATCCGTGGGTTCCATAGTTGAAGCATCTTGCGGCATACCAGACTGCGAATGGGTCTCAGTAGAGGCCTGCAAATCAGACGTAGCGGGTTTCAGGGGCTGCGAAAGCACCTCACTAAGTACCTGCAAACTGGCAACTGGGTTAGAAGCGTCATCGGTAGTTTTGGACCTCGGTGGCCTGTCTCTGTCTTTATCTTTGCATTTTTTTGGAATCCCAATAGTCGGATGGCTAACCGATGACATTTCTGGATAATTAAACCGAGAACCGAAATATTTAGAGGCAAAATATACAGACGACGGATAGTGTGCTGATTAAATAAAGCACAAAACCGACAGCAAGGTACGTCGTGGTCAGGGCCTAGGCAAGGAATACAGTACGAATGAAAATCTTTATGAGGTATTTGCTTTCCACAAGTAATGCAAGCTGATTAAATAAAGCACAAAACCAACAGCAAGGTACGTCTTTGACAGGGCTTAGGCAAGGAATACAGTACGAGTGAAAATCTTTATGAGGTATTTGCTTTCCACAAGTAATGCAATTATTAACTTTTACTGACATCGGTAAGGAGAAAGAAAAAGTTTCCCCAATGGGGTACTTGGCTTTAGTTGAAGATTTCGGTTCTGAAACTCAAAAACGAAAATTTCAGGACTAGGCCGACCAGCACTTGCGAACTGCTTCTGCTTCAGGCACCACACAGCAAGAAAGACTGATGTAATGGCGTTGGCTGCATGTTTTATACCCCTGACGACCTGACGTCATGGAAGAAGGGACAGCAACCAACGCAGGACCCAAGACTTTGTTAATCAGGCTGACTGAGGGCAACCTGCAAGCAGATTACCCAAATGTAATGACTCCAACAGTGAAACACGAAGAACATCTCCCCACGAGGTAAGAAAGGATCTTTAAAACTGTTTAAACCCATCCTCTCAGAGATCTGGTGTGCATATTGAGGAAACAGGGATGCACAATATCAGCCCTTTGAATCTCACATGAGACTTCCAGTTACAGTGTCATACACAGCTTACTCTGCATCAGTAACAAGCTATGACCATTCACTCTGTTGCAAGTTGCAGCATTAGTTAGCAATCATTCTTACAGATCTACCTCCCTCGCTCCAAAATGAGTGAGCCAGCAGAGGACATCACTCACTCCCACCTCTTTTCACTGCTCTCTGACCTTGGTCATCTGGGTCACTGAGCTTTATCACTCAAGCTAAAGATCTGGCTGTATCTGCATCTGACTGTGATTCATTCTGCACAGCCCAGTATGTATGAGAGAGGATGGCATTAATACACTGCAATTCAAGCACCTGTGACAGGGGTATAAAGATCTGACAACAACCCAGGTGACGTGAGTGCAACTGGGAAACCTCTGACATTTAATGAAACTATCAGGAGAGGAAAGGTGTGCCCCATCTTGGGGGTAAAACAGGACATATATATCCAAAATGTATGTATCTATATGGACATAGATACCCACAGGAAGAAAGTACTACAGATCCTCTCACTGGCACAAGTCGCTCATTTTCCTGCCTAGGGTGAGGTTAGGCCATACAAATACCCTCATTGCCAGGATTCCAGTGAGGGCACAAGCAACCCACATGGCTGCCTGTATGAAGACCGCATGCTGCACTGGAGTGGGGTGATGCCTTACAGCAGTGGGAAATGAATCAGTGTACCACTCAATGAAGGTCTGACAATTCACAGAGCAAGCCAAATTTTCCAAGATAATTTGCTTATAGCGGTCCAAGTTTTGCATTAAGTAACACCTATTCAGACATATAGGTTCATATGTTCATACTAGGCTTTCTGCCCTATGGCATTTATAAGCCTAGCCAGAGTGTGTGTGGTTTTCACCACCCCTTAGGATGAGAATACTATACCCATTAGTTTGCTGTGCCTCTGTCCAGCAGTGACACAGAGATGATTCCCGGGGTAAACCTACGATCTCCCATCCACTCGTCAAGATTTCTCTTGAACAGAGTCAGTGAGGGGCTCTGCCTCACATGGACTGGGATTCTGTTCCATAGTGTAGGGAGTCTCTGGGTGATGAATCTGTCCCTCCAGCACGTCCTATTTATATCCGTGTTGAGGTTTAAGTCTTTTGCTCTCGTGGCTCTGGTGGATTTGGATTTTTTGAGGTGGAGCATGTCCATTAATTTAGGTTATTTTAAATTTAAATTTAGGTTTAATTTAAATTAGGTTGGACATGGCCTTGTATGTCAGGCACAGATCACCTCTGAGCAGACGGTATGCGACTGAATAGAGCTGGAGTTTCTTCAGTCGGGCAGCGTATGACATATGTTTGAGCCCCTTTATCCTTTTGGTGAGGAACTTTTGGGGTCTTTCCAACTGCTGCAGGTGTCGGGTAAGGTACATTCCGAATGGGGCGTTGTACTCAATCATTGGTCTGATAAGTGAAGAGTACAGGGGTACAATGACCTCTCCTGATCTGGATGTGAATCCCTTCATGATCAGGTGGGCAATGTAGAAGGTCTTCCTAACCACTTTGGCAATGTGAGTGTCAAAGAGAGGTTACTGTCAACTTGGGTCCCCAGGTCCCTGATAACTTCTTCCGTGTTTAATGGATTACCACCTATGTGGTAATTAGGGGTTACCTTGTTTTTCCCAAAGGGTATGACTATACATTTTTTGGCATTTAGCTTAAGGCCATGGCTCTGGCACCAGTTATCCATTTCTATGAGACCTCTCTGGAGGATGTCTGTGTCTGATGGAGTGTCAATTATGGTGCCCAGTTTGCAGTCATCTGCAAATTTTGTCAGCCACAATCCCCCTATGTTTGCCTGCACTTCAGAAAATAAATGCCGAACAAGAGGGGGCCCAGGACTGAGCCCTGTGGGACACCGCTCGTGACCGGCTTAGAGTCTGACATGGCACCAGCAACTCTAACCCTGTGGGTCCTGTCCTTGAGCCAGTTTGCAACCCATCTTGTGACATATGGGTTTACATCTAAGCTGGTGAGCTTTTCTATGATGCCCGAGTGGGGTATTGTGTCGAACGCTTTTGCTAGGTCAAGGTAGGCTGTGTGAACTGCCTTACCCTCATCAATGGCCTTAGTGACTGTTTCGAAAAAGTCGACCAAGTTCAAGAGGCAGGATCTGCCCTTGACAAAGCCAAATTGGGTAGGATCCAGTGTCTGATCCTTATTTTATATATGATATAATTGATATATGATATAATTTCCAAACAGAAAAATGCAGATAATGCAGTTGATTGTGAATTATTTAAAACAGAAAAAACATACAAAACTTGGTTAAACTTGAAAACTATAGCAAGTTACTGCAATGCATGCGTAATGAAGTGACTGTGAGCACTGAGATAACAGGTCCAAACAGACAGCAAGGCACTTCATACTGAGCATCACAGTGACTGCACAGGTCCAAACAGGTAGCAGGACACCTCAGTACTGAGTGTCATGGAAACTGCTTCCAGCTGCTCTGAAGATAAAACAGGGAAAGGCAGATGAAATAAGGAATTGCCATAAAGTGAGTACTTAAGACATAATTAACTCATGTAAAAACTAAAGATTACAAAGAATAAGGCTTGCTCATTTCAGGATTCATTCCACTAGTGTGCAGCTACTTGAAAGAGAAGACATATCAGACACAACTAAAACCATACTAATTACATGCACATAATTAAGCCACAGTGATGACAGGAAATGAACAGCCACGTCTAATAAAAACATATTAACTGCGTTGGAGATCAAGGACAGCGCTGTGAGTAAAAGGGCAGCACGTCTTCTCTGCAGGAAATGTATGACAAAATATTTTGTATGCACCTACCACAGGAAAAAAACAGTGGGATAAGAACTTAAAAAATCCAAAGGAAGATGCTAAATATTAAGCTTCACTTTATTTCTCTTGTTACTAGGAGCTATCATGCCAGTTTCTAGAGATGAACTCTCCCATCACCATCACTGAGAAATTCATGCATGTTCTACTGCTCTTCTCGAAAGAATAATTATTTCATTAGTGTGTATAATTTCCCCGAAATCCTCATGTCATGTCCTCTCACCCTTAAACATCTCTCTGGAAACATGCCACTCTAAAGTGTTCTTAATATTTTAAACATACAGATGACTTTTCATCGCCTTGAACCCCTTCTTTCTTTCATTTCTTCCAAGATATACATGGCAATGTTTCCCCATGCATCTCTTTTGTTTTAGGGCTTGCAAAATTACTTGATGTCCTTTGCTTAAACGTTTCCACCCTTTGTCCTTACTGGAATGAAGGTATAGATTACTGCTTCAGAAAAAGAATCAAATACAGTGATCTTACTGAGTGGAGAAAAAAAATGAAACTAACGCAGAGGAACTTCACAGATCCTTAATGGTCTCCTCCTCTACCTGATGATGCGCCTTTTTTTTTTTTTTAAACAATCTTACATTAATATAAATGAAACTGAACCATACTGATGCAATTTCAGTTGCAAACATTATACATTACAAACTATGCAGACACAACTGGAGCTGCAAACATTATACATCACTTATAATATATCCAGCCCTTGTCAGTCAAACATTACATAGCTCATTCAAATCCTGCCTTCATTTAAACCGCATTCCTCCTCTGCATGTACTGATACCGCGCCTCCCATGTTTTTCTATGTAATTTGCTCCTACCCTTTTCTAAAGATCCCAATTCCAGTTGTTTTATCTCTGTTACTATATTTGCTACTTCTAGTAAAGTTGGTTTTGACTTTGATTTTCATTTTCTAGTAATTGCTTTTTTGGCAGCCATCATAACTAGAGTCAGCAAGACCTTACAATGTCTAGGCAATTCCAATTCTGTATCATAACTCAAAAAAATAATTTCCTTCATTACACCAATTTTCTCACCAAGTATCTCCGACGGAGCAGTCTGTAGGGAATCTTTAAAGTCTGCTAACTTTAAATTCTCACAAAATATGTTCCCAGTTACCTCTTTCTTCCCCATCACACCCCAACACTTGCTGTGTACCTACGGAAAAATTCTTTGCAGTCTACTTGGGGTATAAAAATACCCACGTAAACGTTTCCAAGCAAAGATCCTAAAGCTTCTAGACTTTGTTGCATATTTGGGAGACATACATATATCCCCCCATTGCTTCTTTGTGAATTGCTTATCCAATCTCTCTTCCCAATCATTTCTAACCTCCTCTGATTGATTCTTATAGTTACCATGCAATGTTTTATATGCTCTACCAAGTATTCCTTTCTTATCGGCAACTTCTGATCTAGATTCTACTAAAAAAGTCTACCAGTGCTGGTCTCATTTAGGACCCCCCTATTTCTTCCTCTTTGCTTATACTCCAATATCAGTCTTTGACAGGGAAGGCTATCTTTAATCTGCAGTCCAAATAAGTTCTTGGCATCTTCCCATTCTATTACCTTTCCCTCTCATTTGTTCTCAATACCTCGGTTCTTTTGCCAGTTTTCTCTAATAAATTCCAGTTCATTCTTGCTTATTTTCTGTATCCCTAATTGCAGTCATCCCTATCGGCAGAATCACCATTCTCCATTCCCGTGTTAGTTTAATTCTTAGAATACTTTCTGCAATTTTATGAATATAATATTCCATATGATTATTGTTATTCTCCTTAATGGTTTGCATCCATAATCCAAGTCTCTCCTTGTTTCTTGAGCTTAACCCATTTCATCATCTCTTTCTACCTTGAATCACAGTTTTCTGCTTGTGCCTTGTAAAGCAGACTTAACCGTGCTACTCTGAAATACCGCTTCACATCGGGTAATCTCAATCCGCCTTGTTCTATTGGATGAATAAGCTTAACCCACTTGACTCGCAGTCTTCCTCTCCTAGACAAAATCCTTCAGCTCTTTATTAATTGCTATCCACAATTTCTTCTCTAGTTAATAAAAACCTGCCTGATCTGTGCACAAGACTAAAAGGACTAAAAACAATCTTACTACTGATATCCGTATAGCAGAGCTTCCATTTTCTAAGTTTTTGTATCATCTTTTGTTTAGTTTCTTCCAACATATCCTTAGCTGCCACACCAGAATCATTTTTAATCCATACTCTTAAATACTTCATTTGATCATGCCCCCCATAAATATGGACAATGCTGAAACACTTTGTGTGTAGGTACATAATCTGCCTCTACTGTCTCTGTTTTAGCTTCATTAATTTTGTATCCCAAAAAAATCTGAAACTGTCTCAGAATGTTCCACAACACTATAATGTCCCTTTCTGGTTTTGCTTCTCTTGAATACCATACCAATTATACCCTTGAATTTATGAGTCCCTTTCCTTGCCAAATGTTCTAAATATAATGCAAATAAGAAAGGAGAGGGAGGACACCCTTGCCTGGTTCCTCTGCTCAAGCACAAAATATCAGAGAGGACTCCACCCACTTTAATTTTCACAAACGATTCCTCATGCATCCTCCTAATCACCTTATAATTTTATCAGGGAATGCAAATGCTTCCATTGCTCTGCTTAAAAGACCCAGCTTACTCTGCCAAATGCTTTCTCTGCATCAAGGCCTACCAACAACAGTGGTAATTTCTTACATTCTGCTTTTCTTTGGATTATCAGTGTTCTGTTAATGTTGTCAAATATTTGCCTCCCCTCTACAAAACCACACTGATCCATATCTAACAATTTTGGACCTCACTTTTGCCATTATTTTAGCCATTATAGATATAGACACTTTAGTCATGGTTTAATATTGAAACGGGCCTGCATTAAGCTGGATCTGATGAATCTTTACCCTGTTTAGGTATTAAAGCTACCACCACTTTCTTCCAGGATGTTGGTACTTCTCCTCTTACAATACTGTTAAAAACTTCCAGATCTGTATCAGTTTTTCCCTTCTTCCAAACTTCCAGAGGAACACCATCTATCCCAAGGGACTTTCCTGTGGACTGGTTATACATCACCATTTTTAAATCATCTCCTCCTATCCTGTTAGTAATTCAGCTTCTTCTACCTCTAACCTTGGCATATTTAATTTTCATAAGCATTTCCATTTGTACCTTTTTTAGATTTCCATATTTTTCTGCTTTATACAGACTTTTATAGAACTTCAAAAATAGTTCTAATTTTTTATAGGATCCCTTATCTTCATTCACTGTAAGCAATGGCACTGATGGTCAAAGACTGTAAGATGCAGATTTTAGCGTATAAAAAGTTTAATTTTCCGCTTTCGTCTCACCAAGACTTCATCAGAAAAACAAATGAAACAGTAAAACACAAGTATCACATCTTAAATACTTTCCTGCTACATATAATTATTCAATTAACCAATATAAATTCCCATTGAGTCAAAAAATACCTCAAGTTAAAAAAAACACATCTTAGATCCATATTCAACTCTCAAAAACATATACAACAAGGGAAAACAGCCTACTGCTATAAATTTAATAAAAAATAATGAATAAAACAGAAGTGTAAATTATACTTTCCTAATAGTTAACGTCCTATGTTTCAAGAAGCATTTGATGTTTATTGTGTCATTTAATCCTGGCCTTTTGTCCGCCCCCAATTTTATTTGCCAAGAGGTTTCTCTCTGTTCTATAGCATTTTTAAAGTCCCCCCGATCTGTTTTCACCACCTCCAAAACTGAAAATAAAAACTTCTTAAATTTATTACATGCCACTGAATGTTTTTATAAGGCATTGTTGTCGTCCTTAGTTTTGATACTATACATATGTTCTCTCATTCTTTCCATTAAAGTTCGTGTGGTCATGCCCACATAAAATGCTTAGCATCCACTACACAAAGCAGATATAAACATCAAATGCTCCTTGAAACATAGGAAGTTAACTATTAGAAAAGTGCAATTTACACTTCCGTTTTATTCATTATTTATTTTTTATTAAATTTATAGTAGTAGGTTGTGCTCCTTTGTTATATATGTTTTTGAGAGTTGAATATGGATCTAACATGTATGTTTTTTTAACCTGAGGTATTTTTTGACTCAATGGGAGTTTTTATTGGTTAATTGAATAATTATATGTAGCAAGAAAGTATTTAAGATGTGATACTGGTGTTTTACTGTTTCATTTGTTTTTCTGATGAAGTCTTGGTGAGATGAAAGCGGAAAATTAAACTGTTTATACGCTAAAATCTGCATCTTCCAGACTTTGACCATCAGTGCCATTGCTTACAGTGATTTTTGGTGGTTTCAGCTTTGGTTACACTTTTTTTCATCGGTAGGATCCCTTATCTTCCTTGTTATAGGCTCCCTAAGTTTGGTGACCACCCTTTCTACTTTCTGTTGCCTGAGTCGTTGTGCTAAACGTTTTTGTGCTCTAGAGTTATCATCAAAAACCAGTTGCTTAACAGCAATCTTTCTAAACTCATGTAAATTATCGAGGTAATCCCTTATTTTCTGTTTAACATTTTGCTGTTGCTCCTCTTCTTGTTCTGTGAGATTCCCCCTATTTTGCAGTACTTAAACATTTGTCAGTCCCTCTAAATAATTCTTGTTACTTCTTAACCCATATTGCCCTTTCTTTTACTGCCACCCTATATTTACACTCTAATTTAATTTTATCATACTCCCCAGATATACTTTCAGAAGAAATTTCTAGCTTCTCTAATAACTCTTGAATAATTTCCACTACCCATTCTGTAAATTACCCTGTGTTTTTATTTTAGTTATTATTGGCGCATGATCTGAAATAGTTATTTGATGCGCATCAAGACCTTCAATTAAATGCACAATGTGAAATGTAAATTCTGTCTAGCCTTACCCAGTTTTTGAATCATGGGGAATAATATGTAAATTCACTCTGAACTCCTAGGACTGAATTCACATCTTCCATGCCAACATATTTTCATAAATTTATTTAAAAATCTACCCACGTTTGTTATATTTTCCCTTCTGCCCCCCCCCCCCCCCCCCCAGACACATCTTCACTGTTGCAAATCAAATTCCAGTCCCCACTTATAAAGAGTAATCCTTGCTGAAACCTGATTATTTCTTCCAGAATTTTCTTAAGCTCCATTACAACAGTTTTTGGTGGAACACATGCCAGTGTAATCCTTCTCCCTTGGAGTAGCCCCTTAGTATTTCAAATCTATCATTGTCTTTTTTTATTCTCATCTATCACTATTGGAGCTCTTCTTGCGATTAATACAAGTACTCCTCTCTTCCTTTGCCCGAGGTATTCTGCTGAATAACCATCCTGAAAACCTTTCTTTATCAAATTCCCATGTTCACTTCTAAGCGTGTCTCCTGCAGCATAGCTATTTGCACTCTACATTTTTTAATATAGTCCACTACTCTTTCTTTTGTGTGTTTATCTGCGAGACCATTAACGTTTAAAGATATTACAGAAAGCATCATATTCTTAAAAAATTATTATTCCCACCTTTTATGTACAACAGCTTTTTTGTGAACTGTCTAGTTTCAGTTTTTGTGTTACATGCATGTACTGCCTTGGCAGGTTAATCTTTTATACCGTTCTTTCTTGTCATCTCCATTTAAGTCTATGTCACATTTTACAGAATTTTGTTTTATTTAAAACCCCTCAAACAAAAATACAAACACACCAATAACCCCTAAAACATATTAGCTTACTAAATAACACACAAAACTATATACATCTTCAAATATTGTAGTTTTACCCTCCTAAGTTCCAAACTGACAGCCACACACAAAGATGTGAGATAACCTAAAAGAAAGGATATGCAAGCTAAGATTTATGGTACAGCCATTGGTTCTATTAAGTGTTGTCTGGCTTTTTCTTATCTTTATAGTTCTCTCAGCTGGGAAAACACTCAAATGTTTTCAGAAAACATTTTCTCCAAGCCATTTCTCTATCAGATTGTCTGCTAGAGACATGAGAACAAGACACAAAACTGTTCACTAGATCCACTGGCTTTCTCTGCCAAGTTTCTGTTTTCATACTGGGAGATATAGAATTAAGCTGTTACTCAATGTGCAGCCATCTTGGAAGCAAACATTATTGGCCGGTATAAAAGTGATACAGAACATGTTGCCCTACTGTGCCAAAACTGAGGATACACAGCTATTTGGCAATTCATAGAAGCAGTAAGTGCTAAATGTTGGGTGTGGTAATCGGAAAATGCAAATGGTCATTAAATGACTTGCCAATGAACAGCCACAGTCTAATGAGTTGCTAATAGACTGTGAAAGCAGGCTTCAATGCACAGTCATCAGGAATGAAAGTGTGTAAGTAGCTTCATCCGAGTTTAAAGGCAAAAGGTACACTGAAATTTGTGGTGTTGCAAATGGCAAATATGACTGAAGCAGCAGCAATGGTTTAAGAACAGAAGTAGATGATGGCCAAAAGGGACACTAGTCACTGTTTCACAGCATGATGTAGCCACAGGTGGCACAATAAAAAACATTACTATCAATACAATATGCATGAGTTAAATGACCAGTAGCTGACAGACTGATTCTGTGTTGATAGAGGTATTACCTCAGCAGCATCTGGCATGGATGATTCACAAACTGGAAATGGAAAAATGCACAGACTTTCTATACAGTAAATACCAAGGTGTCTACTATTCTAACCGCAGGGACGTTTAAGAGAGAAACATGGGACACCTTAAGTATATCAGATGATTCAGACTGTGGAATACTTTTAGAAAATTTTTGTTACAAGGAGGATGAACATATCTGTTTCACTAACACTGCAGGGAAGGCGGCCATCACGACATGTGGCTTCTCAACACTGTTTATTTCCCTGAAGTCCTGGAACCTATATATTACACACATGGCATCCTCGAACAGAGTTATATCAACTGGAAGGGATGACATTCCATCAACTGTCCAGCAGTTTGCAAGCAACTCACAGGGGCTGATAGCTAGAGTGTCTGCAAAGCACCCTTATCAGTTTCCAGGATTCACATACATGGCAGTCAAATCATCTGTATATTCACTTCCTGCACAATGACATTCCACAGGACCACCCAGTTAAGTGCAGGTAAACTGGCAATTCCCAATATCTACAACTATGAACAGTATGAACAGTGCCTCACTTTCCCGTATGCCTTGAGTGTACTTCAGAAGAAACAGAATACCCAATGGAGCCCCAGTTGATTATGCCTAAAAGAACTCCACCCAGTATGGACAAAATATCTTGTACTACCACCCATGTGCAAACTAGACAAATCAAAGAATGCATAATCAACCCACTAAAAACTCAGTTCTGCTGGCTACACAAGTGTGGGGGAGACAATGCAGTATGTGCTTACCACAGCTTGTACGCTGTTTGTAGCATGTTGTATGCTATACAGAATGATTGTCAAGGAAGCTGACAAGCCAGCCCTCAGTCCCAGGACTCTCCAGACCTGCAACATTAAGACCTGCCATAGTCACCACTAACATCCTCAAGCAAGAATGACAGTTATATTAACACAGAGCAACCATCAGCAGATCCTCCCCAGGCAGCACTGTGCACAGTATACATCAGCAGGCAAAGCTGTAATGTCTAGTCCATCTCTCTAGAGCCTGACAAATACATAGTGGCAGTGTGGTGTCACACATACAACAAAATGATGCATGCATTATTATTTAAAGCTATGCTAAGTACTGCATGATCAAATGTATCAGTCTTTACTTACCACACAGAAGAAGAGTGGTGTGGATCTCAGCATCATTTTCACAGGTGCAGAAAGACACATTCACACACAGCTAGAAACACCTGGTTGGGGGGGGGGGGGGCGCAGATCACTGGAGATAGAGATGTAGTTCTCATGAAAGAGGACATCAGTGACATAGAATACTTCCTATGTAAACAATGTGGGTGAGCCAGTATACAGCCATTCTGTGAGGCCACGTCAATGGCTGGATATGAAAAAAATACAGGTCCCCTTTGACACTAATGTGGCAGCACTGGTGTGGATGGGGAGGTCCTCTTTTGAGGTATTCTGCACCCTGAAGGCCCTGTGCTGCTGCTACCAATGGCCCAATGGTGTGTGTGTGTGTGTGGGGGGACTTGGCACAGCATGATGACCTCTACTGTTACAGCCACAAGTTGTGCACCCTGCAATGACCTCCCTTGGCAGACCTGAGTAAACTTGCACTCATAACCACAGACAACACTGCCAAATAGGGGAAGTGAGGGTGGGACCTCACTATCTTTGCTGCATTGTCTCATGGAGGCATTGGCACTGCAGGGTGACATCCCCATGAAAACCAAATAGCACACCAATCATTGTCATGTTAGCAAGGATAGCTATACACAGTGACTGGATTACAGTCCTGCACATTTGCTGATCAATCCCAAATGTCACCAGCAAACCTGGGGCTGGCTTGGACACTGGATATTACAGGAAATCCCTGGTAGACTTCCCTATTGTAGGTATATCCAAGTCAGAAGCAGTATACATATCTGGTGCTACAGATCCAGGGGTGAGGAGTGGTTATGCTTTCAGGCATGGAAGAGCCCATTCTTGACAGGGGTGGCATGCACCCATGCTATGAAGCCCATAGGTTTGGTGTGGGTGAGGCCACACATTCATCCTGGACAATAGGTGTAGGAGGACCCACAGGAGGGAGACAGATTGTGCCAATGTGTCCTGGGACTGTGACTCAGTAACTGTTCCGGTATCGCCAGCAAACCCTATGTAGGTGCTAACCTCACCCTGATGTCTTGCCCTGGTCTCTAAAAATGTAAAAATTATCCATGGTCTGGCTTGTGACTATACAATGTAAGACCTAACAGAATGAATCTGACTAAAATATACAACATATGTGGCCCTGTACTAAGTATGAAAATCTGGGATGGAAACATGCAGGTACAAAACATACACATACCTGTGGTGGTATTCCTCCATACCCAAACATCCAATGCACCTATGGGAAACAACTCTGTTGGTACCTTTTCTCTCTATGGTCTGGTTATGTATTACTGCTGTAAAATTCATGGGGTTTGTCCAGTCAGTCCACGTATTATATCAGTACCCTCATCATTTCCATGAAGGAATGCTTAGAATGTCTCATATATGAGGCTTGCACTGAGAGGTGGCCTCCTTTCCAGATGCAAAACTGTCTATAGCAATGCTAGGTTCTTTTTCTCGAGACCTGACATATGTTATTAACACATGTTTGACACTGCTGTCTCATGTGATTTTTCTCAGCCACAACACTGACATCATATATCACTCTATCCAATACGTGGTCCCACAGAGCCTGGAGAACACCCCCCCTTTTCCCCAAAAGTTGTATTCCATGGGTCCAGAGTACCTGTAGCAGGAAGCTGTTCTCATACTAAACAAAATTGTTTTACTTCTGCCATCCACCCCCTGTGGAGGACATGAGTGCACCTATGTAGAGGAAACCACAACTGCAGATCAGTGATGTCCGGAAACAGTAGGCCACTAATGTTAACCAGTACATTAGCCTGGCTACATATGAATGTGCAGGACTGTACAGGGATAGGAGAAGAGCAGTGGCTACAAATATGGTATGGACATTGAGATACCTCACTGGAAAAAAAAACAGCACTGACAAGAGCAGACATACTTATGTATAGAACTGGGGTATGTAACAAATGTCACACAGCTGCAGAGGTGAAATGTGAACTCCACAGACAGAACAGTATGGGCTTGAGGGCACATGTAACTGTGAATACAGGACTATGCTGAGAGTGGTTGTCTGTGTGGACACCCTCTAGAGGTATCCCCTTGGCATACATTAACAACATGCATGTGTAGGCCTGAAAGGATACAGGAGGAGGAGACAGTTCTCTTACTATGTACTATCCCCCCACTAACACAGCAAAATATATATGCAAGTGTGCATATAGACTCGCACGCGTACACACACGCGCACACACACACACACACACACACACACACACACGCACACACACACACACACACACACACACGCACACACACACACACACACACACACACACACACACACACACACACACACACACACACACACACACACACACCCTTAGGCAGAAGCTGCATTTAACCATTATACAAAAAGTACAGTTGTGTGCACTTACCATAAATGTAGATGTTTGAGTGTATTCACTGTTGCAGTCATCACACTTGGGGTTATTTGCTTGCAGGTAGCCCTCAGTTGGCCAGAATACCAGGGACTTCGTATTTCTGCATCAGATGCCGTAGCTCCTGGACTGACCTCAGGTAGTCAGGGGTATAAAAACAGGCAGCCGATGCCATTACATCAGTTTTTCTTGCCCCAAATGTCAGGAGCCCCCCCAACAGGGAGCTAAGTTATGGTGGGAGAAAACACCACCAGTAAAAAGTAAATACCAATACCCCTGAAGGGGGGGGGGTAATAAAAGGCATAGAGAGTTTAGAGAGAGAGAGAAAAACTGGGGGCTGGAGGGAGGGAAACCAGGACTGCAATAGTGAATACACTCGAACATCTACATTTATGGGAAGTGTACACAACTGTTCTACGTTCTTCGTGTTTCACTGCTGCAGTCATCACATTTGGGTAGATTCCCAAAGCTGAAGAAGAGTGGAGGCAGTCAAGAAGAGTTAGGGCTGGCTAGAATGCCTTGCAGGACTGCTGTTGCAAAACCTGCCCTGGATTTGGAAAAGATAGGCAGGTGGTAATGCTTGGTGAAGGTGTGTACAAAACTCCAGATAGCAGTTTCCAGGATATCCCTGGTTGGGACTCCCTTGAGGAATGCTGTAGAGGTAGAAGTTGCCGTAGTGGAATGTGTTCTGACCCCCTGAGGGGTTGGTTTCCCATGGTGCTTGCAGCAGAAATGGATGCAATGTGCTATCTATTTGGAAATGGTTTGCTTAGAAATGGCCTTGCCCTCTCCCCTGTTGCAAAGCTGACTAGTAACTGTAACTGGTCAGATTTTCTGAAGTGCTTAGTACTATCAAGGTAGAATCTGAGCTGTCTGTGCACGTCCAAGGAGTGCAAGATCCTTTCCCCTTTATTTTGAGGATTAGGGAAGAAGGTAGGCAAATGGACAGATTGGTTGAGAGCCACACTGGACACCACTTTAGGCATAAAGGAAGGGTTAGTCCTGAGGGAAGCCCTGTCAGCATGGAAAATAATGAAGGGCTTGTAGCTCAGACAATCTCCTAGCTGAAGTGATGGCCAGAAGCAAGGCTGTTCTTCAATACAGGAATTTTAACTCTGCTGATGCTGCAGGTTCAAAGGGGGGTAGCATGAGCTTTTCCGGTACAAAGTTAAGGTCCCAAGCAGGGGTGGGTGCTCTCCTTGGTGGCCTTAAGTTGTTTGCCCCTCTCAGGAGCTGTTTGATAAGGGTGAGAGAAGAGAGGTGGCTCAGTGTTGTAATGAACCAAAATGGCAGAGGTATGGATCTTAATGGAGGAGAAGGATAAGCCTCTATGGAGTAGATCTGCTAAGTATTCCAGGATTACAGGCAAGGAGGGCAGAGTTGTGTCCTCTCCTTTAGACTGAATCCAGGAGCAGTACCTTTTCCACTTATAAGCATAGGATTTCCTTGTACTGGGTTTTCTGGCTTCAAGGATGACGCCAAGCACCTGCTTTCTTAGGCTGGTTACTGGGGGAGAATTCAAGGAATAAGCCAGGCTGCAAGAGTTATGGTTTACAGTTGCGGATACAAGATCTGTCCCCCCTGTTGAGAGAGTAGGGTTGGGCTCTGGTGTAGGTGCCAGGGTGGCACTGATGACAGGCTTCGCAGGAGTGGGTACCAGTTTTGGCATGGCCAGTCCAGGGCAATCAGAATTGTCCTTGGTCTGTCATGTCTTATCTTGAGCAATACTGTTGAGTGGAGGGGCAGAGGGGGAAAGGTATAGATTGAGAGGTTTTACTCACTGGAAGGATTGGGCATCCACTTTCCAGGCCCTGCTGTGAGGTGTCCTGGTGCAGAATCTGCTGAGCTGGTGATTGCAGGCGGAGGCAAAGAGATCCACCTCTGGGGTCCCACATTTCTGAATCAGAAGGTTGAAGGTGCTGGGCTCCAGTTGCCACTCTTGTGGGTCTAGGAGATTTCTGCTTAAATTGCCTGCCAGTGAGTTTTGTTTGCCTGGCAGGAATTGAGCTTGCAGATGGTCCTGCATGTCCAAGACCATGTTCCACAGGGCCATCGCTAGCCTGCAGAATGGGTAAGAGTGGGTTCCACCCTGCTTGTTGAAGTACCACATAACTGTGGTTTGTGTTTTTATTAGCAGGTGTCCTGGTGAGAGTAGGGATCTGAAAGCTGTCAGAGCATGCTGCACAGCTAGCATCTCCTTCTGGTTGATGTGCAGATGCATTTGACTTGGGCTCCAGTGGCCCTGAATGCACTTGCCATCCATGTGTGCCCCCAGGCATAGTCTGATGTGTCTGTGGTTAGGGTCGGGGCAGCATGGGGTTGGGTAAAGGGCAGTCCCTTGTTGTGGTTGCATGCTGCTGCCCACCAAAGAAACTCTGTCCTTAGACAGGGGATTATGGGAATGAGAGTTTCCAGGTCCTGAGAATGTTGGCACCAAAGACTTTTTAAGTACCACTGAAGTTTCCTCATATGCAGTCTGACATATGGAATTAGTAGGATGGCATGAGGCCATGAGCCCTAGGGCCTGCAGGATTTTCCTTGCAGATAGCTGGGTTCTGGTGGCAATTTGAGTAAAATAGCCTGTCAGATATGCTTGTTTTTCTGGATTGAGGAATGCCATCTGGGATGCTGTGTCCAAGCTTGCTCCCAGGAATACAATCTTTTGACTGAGGACTAGTTTTGATTTCCTTTCATTGATGGTGTACCCCAGGGAGGTTAGGTGGTTTATTACAAATGTCAGGTGCTGCAACAGCATTTCCTGACTGTCTTCCTGAATCTGGCAGTCGTCCTAGTATGGGTAAATTTGAATATTTCTCTGTCTGCAGTAAGTGATGGCTGCAGCCAGGCATTTTGTGAATACTCTAGGGGCAGTGGATAAGCCAAAGGAAAGTGCAGAGAACTGATGCTGCATAGATCCTGCCCTGAAGCGTAGATATTTTCTGCATGACTCCCTTACAGGGAAGTGCAGATAGGCTTCTTTTTAGTCTAGGGTGACTAACCAGGCATCTTTGGCTAGCATAGGTAGAAGCTGCTGCAGGGTGAGCATTTTTAATTTTGGTACCACCAGGAAGGTGTTGAGAATGGAAAGACCTGGATTGGGTGCCAAGTGCCCTCTTTTCTGGGTACTAGGAAAAGTCTGGAATAGAATCCTTGACCTGTCTGTTCCGCAGGAACAGGCTGAATTGCCCTTATAGAGAGAAGGGTTTGGACTTGGTTTTGAGTCTCTGCCCACTGGTTTAGAGGGAGGACTGGGAACCCTTTTGGGGTTGACAGCGAGTGGAAGTAAAATTTGTACCCCTGGGATGCAGTGTTGAGGACCCATCAGCCTTTGGTGATGGGGATCCAGTTTTTTGCATATAGGGCAAGTTTTCCTCCTAGGGGCACAAGCAGTTGGGCAGACAAGGGGAGTGGAGTTGAGAAGTCACTGGGAATTCTTTCCGTAAGGGGGTGGTTTAGCACTCCCTGCTTTAGAGGTGGAGGTACTCCATTGCTTATATCTCTGGACACCCTGAGACTGTAATCTGGGTGGTCTGTTTCCCCTGGGTCTAATTTCAGATGGCCTTGAGGGGGCTGGAAAGGAACAATGATTCGAGGGGCAATGCCTACTGAATCTACATGCAAGAATTATTTGACTGTTTGCATAGATTTAGCCTTTTTCTTCCACCTTTTTAAGAACCTTTTCTGCTTTGGAGCCAAACAGATTGTCCTTGTTCAAAGCAGCGTCTAGTAACTTGGATTTGACATGATCTGGCAAGGTCTGCTGCTTAAGCCAAGCATGCCTTCTCAGTACAGAACCAGTGACTGCTGCCCTGCAAAATGCTTCTAAGGTGTCAAAGCCACACTGCAATGCATGCTTGCTGACTTGGCTTGCAGAATGCATAAGCTCTTGCAATTCTTTATTTTCTGCAGAGTCTGTGAAAGTAGCTATTTTTTGCTTAACAAGTTCCATAATATGTTGTTGGTACTTCAGCATGTAAAACTGCCAATTCAAAGCCCTAATGGCAAGAGTTGCAGAGGTATATACTTTCTTACCCCATCTGTCCAAAGCTCTGGAATCCCTGTCCGAAGGGGTGGGATTCTTAGCTGTAGTTGCCTTGATACCTTTAGGCCCCTGGGAAATGATCTCTGGGTCAGCAGTAGGATTTTTTAAAAGAAATTTGTGAGAGTCAGGTACTCTGTAGTACCTGTCTGGCTTCCTAGGGGCAGGAGGTAAAGCATCAGGAGTAAGACTGGATTCCATAAAGACATCATCAACTTCCAGGACTGCTGGCCTGTGTTGTGGCAAGTCTAGAAATTCTCTGAGTCTCTTTTTGGACTGATGATAGTCTTGGCATTCCCAGTGGAAATGCTCTCTTAAAGTATGTAAGGTTTCACCAAAATAAAAATCCTCTGGAGGAGGGGTAGAGGGAATGAATTCCTCTGCATCAGAATCCTCATAAGCAGATAAGAGCATGTCTTCATAATCAGAAACCTCAGAGTCGTCTGACTCTTGGTCTGATGAAGCTGCTGGGGACTGGTCTCTTTTTCTCTTAGCAGGGGAAGGCTGACTTCCCCTAATCAGCATAATAAGGTTTTCTGCCATTGTAAGCATTTTATTTTGTGGCAAGGGAGCAGGTGCATGCACTTTGGTCATCAGTTTTCTAGGAGCAGTGCGTACTCTTGGCCTTAGAAACTCAGTAGTTTTAGACAGAACTGAAGTAGTCGGTCTGTGTCGAACATCGGTAGTGTGAAGATCTTCCTCAGAAGCCGGTGCATGCTCAGCAGCTCAGGACCCATTCAAGATAGAGACATCCGCCAGTTCCATAGTCGTAGAAGAGTCTCATGGCATACCAGACTCCGAACGGATCTCAGCAGAGGCTTGCGAATCCACTGAAGCGGGCATCAGGGGTTGCAAAAGCACCTCACTGAGTACGGGCAAACTGGCGACTAGCTTAACAGAAGCGTCGTCAGCAGCTTTGAACCTGTGTAGTCTGTCTCTGTCTTTATCCTTACGTTTTTTCGGAATATCGGTAGTCGGATAGCTTACTGAAGCCATTTCAGAATATGAGGAAAGAGAACGAAAGTATTTGGCGACAAAAAGGGCCCGAAGACAAATGTTTCGGGCGTTGAACAAGGCACAAAACCGACAGCGAGGTATTAGACAGGTGACGCAGTAGGAATGAAAATCTTGGTGTGGTATTTGCTTTCCAAAGGCAAGACAATTATTAACTTTTTCTGACATTGGTTAGAGCAAGAAAAAAGGATCCCCAACGGGGTACTTAGCTTTAAAAGACTTCAGGATGATTCAATTTGTAAATGAAAATTCAGGTAGCGGCCAACCGGCACTTGCGAACTGCTTCGGGCTCCTTGGCAAGAAAGACTGATGTAATGGCGTTGGCTGCCTGTTTTTATACCCCTGATGACTGGACATCAGTCCTGCAGCAACAGCATCCGACACAGAAATACTAAGTCTCTGGTATTCGGGCCGACTGAGGGCTACCTGCAGGCAGATAACCCAAGTGTGATGACTGCAACAGTGAAACACGAAGAATATCTTAATAGAGGAGAAGCTAGCACCCTTGTCAAAAAGGGTACTGAGAAACAGTAACATGTCTGAAACCGGTGCTGAGAAGGGATCAGTGTTTCTGTTTGTGACCCAAACAACAAACCTCTTCCACTAGCTATTGTAAATTTTCTTGGTGGAAGCCTTTTGTGATGCCAACAGAATTTTTTGGACTGGGGACTGAAACCTGGACCGTCTCATCAAGGCTGGAAGTGGAGAAACCAAGCAGTCAGCTTCAAAATTGGAAGATTTGGGTGTTGTATCCCTGACAGGTGAGAAAGGAGGTCTTGAGTTGGCTCCAGTATCCAAGGAGGATACTTCAGATGAGACCAGAGGCAGGAAACCACACTTGGCAAGGCCAAAATGGGGCAATGAGGATGACTGAACTCTTCAATCTGCTTGCCTTCTAAAGAAATTTGGGGATGATGGGGAGAGGAGGATAAGCATACAGGAGACCCAGGGGCCAATCATGGACTAGAGCATCCCTCGGGGACTCCCCCGGAGGAGAGATCAGAACAAAGAACTGCATTTGTTGTTCAGGGGAGAGCCAAAGACATCACAGCAAGGTTCACCCCAACTGCTGAAGATCATGTTCACTACTAATTTTTTGAGGGACCACTCATGTTGAATCATAAGTGATCTGCTGAGTCTGTCCACTAGATTGTTGGTTTTCCCGAGGATATGTGTTGCAATTAGAAGGCGGTCAGAAGACATCGCCCACTCCCACACTCTCATAGCCTCCTTGCACAGGGGATAAGAATGGGCTCCTCCTTGCTTGTTGATGTACCACAAAACTGACATGTTTTTGGTGTGGACTGCAATAGACTCCCAAGGGAGAACGTCCTGAAAGGCTTGCAACATTAGAAGGACAGCTCTCATCTCTAGGACACTGATATGCATCTTGGTCTCAGGAGGCCTTGGACCATCTTCCCATTGTAATACCCCCCACCTGAACTGGGAAGCATCAGCGGTCACAGTGGCTATTGGGAGACTGTTCACAAATTATTTGCTGAGAATAACATTGACTGAATCCATCAACTGACTATGCCTGCACATGGGAGTCAATTTGATGCGAAGGAACAAGGGCTGAGATAGGATGGACCACTGACTGGCTAATGTCCACTGTAGAACCTGCATGTAAAATCTGGCTACTTGGTGTAAAGGAAGACAAGCTATCTGATCCCTTGTGTTGAGTTGCGTACCTGTGAACTCTAGATTCTGAACCAGGGTAAGACTGGACTTGCTCATGTTTATAGTGATGCCCAGGGAGTTCCCTAACTGGAGTAAGTAGTCACTGGCTTGGATTACTCAATGCCTTGTGGGAACGGTTATCAGCCAATCATCTAAATGTAGAAACACTTGGAATCCCTTGAGTCTCAGGTGAGTGGCTACCACTGCCATGCATTTGGTGAACACCCAAGGGGCACTGGTGAGTCCAAAGGGCAGTATTCTGAACTGGTAGTGACTGGCTCCCAGACAGAAGAGCAAATATCTCCTGGAGCACTTATCTATTTTGATGTGATAGTATGTGTCCTTGAGATCTATAGAGCACATCCAGTCATCCTTGTGCAACAGTAGCAGAATGGACTGAACCGTAACCATATGGAACCTCACCTTCTTTACTTATTCATTTAACTTGCTGAGATCCAGAGTGGGTCTTGGGTCCCCTGTCTTTTTTGGCACTAAAAAGAAGTGGGAGTAGGTTCTGAATCCTCTATGTTTGGTTGAGACCTCCTGGACGACACTTTTTGCAACAGCTATTGAATTTCCTGTGCTGCCTGTTCCCACTGACCTGGCGGAAAGTGGGGAAGGCTTTTTGATTTTGAGGTGAGAGGGAAAAGGGAATAGAATAACCTCTAGATATCACACTCAACACCCAACGATTTTGAGTCAATTGGGTCTAGGCATTGTGGTGCAAAGCTAATCGTCCCCAGACTGCCTCCAGAGACAAACAGTCAGGGCAGTGCTTTAGGAGTGCTGTTAGGGCATACTGGGAGGGGGTCCCTAAAGCCCAGGTTCTGTGGACCCCCTCTGCCTCTGGGGCAGCAGCTACCATCAAACCCTCCTCCTCTGCCTCTAGAGGAGGGTTCTCCGCACGGGTCTTGAAAAGGCCCTTGGGACTTGCAGAACCACATTTTCCTCCGCCACATTGGTTCCTGGAGAAAGACCTCTTGGGAGGTAGAAAACTTGATTCCAACAGCAGAAAGAGTGTCTTCTTCCTTCTTGCTGCAGGTAAGTGCGTCTCCAACTGACTGCCCAAAAAGAGAGGAGCCATCATAACGGGCATTAACAAATGATGCCCGAAAGGGATCCAGAAAATCACACAGCCTCATCCAAGCATGCCTCCTTAAGGAAAGGCATGAACTGGCTTACTTGCGAGTTGCCATCCATGGTAAGGGAGATTAATCTCATCAAAGAGCTAGTGACAGACAAAAGTGTGGTCAGCTTTGGAAAACTTTCTTAAAATTTTCCACAGGCATGGACTCACTGAGAAACCAACAGTTCTTTGATCAGGTCCCTCTGAAGCCAGGTGAAATGAGCCAGATAGTTTAACGACCTCAGTGCAAATGTTGCTGAGGTATAAACACGCTTCCCAATTCTGTCCAATGCTCTAGACTCCTTATTCGGCAGATGGAAACTGACAGTTTCCTCTGCCAGCTGTTTGTTGGTGGCCATCTCCACCACAATAGCAATGACTATAGGACCCTTACTCCAGTGCTTCCTGTCTGCAGGGGGTACTATAAACCTGTCGGGACACTTGGATATGGGCTCAATAGTGTCTGGTTCCTTCCAAGCACAACAAGATACTAAAATCTACACCAGCATGTCTGCCGAGGGGAGTCACTCAGGATGTAGAAGGGCCCATCCCAAATGTCTCCCAGAAAAATGACTCCTCAGAGGAAGGTGGTTGGGCAGACCACCTACCTTTTTGCTTCAGGATCTCTAAGATGTCTCCAAAGGAGATGCCTTCAGGTGGGGATGGGGGGATCCTTCCCCCTCATCAAAGTCAATATCTTCGGTTAAAGACTTCAAGGGGGAGTCCACATGCCTCCTGTTGCACGTCTTCTTCCAAGGGACTTCCTTAGGTGGGTTTTCTGCGGAAGTATCAGAAGGGGAACCCTTGTGAGTAGGGAAATCTTGATGGCTGCTTGGGATGGGAAGACTCGGGGCAGGACAAGAGCAAGAAAGGCCTGGATCTGATGGAGGTACAGGGGCAGAATGAGGAAGTCTGTGGTCGAATCTCCAAATGGGAAGAAAAATTAGCTATCTGGAAGGCCGAAGGATCAGGAGGAGCCCTTTCCACTTCCCCCAGAGCCAAAACTATCAAGGAAAAATGGACAGGCCTCACCCCAGACCCAGCACCTCCAGAAGGGATCGGGCCCAAGCTATTGAGGGCAGAAGTGCCTAAGGGAAGGGATGGCTCAGATAAGGATGGAGCCGATCCCAATCCTCTGGACTTGACACCGATGCCACAGCTCTGAGACTTGCTCTGCTCAGAAGGGGCTAGAATACCGCTCGTCAAGAGTATCCCCAGCATACAGGAAGGGAGCTTTCTCTGCAACGAGTCCGACACGCACAGAAATCCTGAATCCCATGGCTTCAAAACTGGGGGATAGATTAGAGAATGAGTCTTGATGGGGGGACCTGGATAGCTCATGGATCCAGCAGGGGACGGAGCCAAGACTACTCCCATGCGGGGTCTGGGCCTTAAGAAACCTCATCATCCTTTTCATGTCCACCTCGGACCAGCTTCTTGAGGATCTGGAAGAAGCAGACGAGTGGGGCCGGGACTGATTTGATTTGGAGGACAGGGTAGGAGACTTTGTGGACGTCTTTGGATCCAGTTGAGTAGGATACGAAGTGAGAGATAATGAAGGTATCGGGGAAATGTTAATAATCTCCCCAGGATCTGAGAAGTCAGTAGGATCTGGTCGGGCAGCTAACTTTTGTGGATCCAAAGGAGTCGAATCCACAGACTTCAGCTTGAGAGAGTCCCTCAGGGAGACAGGCAGGGACCTCTTTTTAGTAGAGGTAGTGGAAAAAGAAGCTAAGGAAGGGGTCTGAGCCTCGGCTGAGTAAGGAAGAAGGCCCTAAGAATGGGTTTGTTCCATCTGTCGGCTAGAGTCAGGGGATTAAAGGCAACACAGACAGAATATTCAGCTTTTAAATGGTCGGTGTCCAGGCAGTACATGCACTCCTTGTGGGCATTCCGATTGGGGATTTTATGCCCCAAGAAGTGCAGCATTTGAAGCCAGGAATCAGTTTGTCAGCCATATCATAGTAGAGTCCACCAAAACCAACTGACCAAAAAAAATGAAGAGAAAAGCTACTGTGCACACACACACACACACTAGAAGGGGGAGGAAGAAATACAGCCAAAGGCACTTACAGTTTTGCGAGAAGCTATCTGGAAAGCTAAACCATGCTTGAGAGTGCGAAATCAATGTCTGACACACTGAAGCGGCAAATGAGATCTCAGGTAGTTGGTTGGATGAAGGGCATTGTGGGTATAAGGGAAGAGCTTGAGAGTTAGATTCAAGTCTGGGAAATGTGGCTGAGCCAGATCTAAGGGTCGGATCAGAGACCCTATCATGAGGAGGAATGAAGGAGACAATGTCACATCTACATCTTAACACTGTACTGTTGGACATCGTTTACTTCCTCAGGGCTTCCTCTTGAGAAAATGCTGCTTCAGTACTGACAAGATTTTAGGCTGCTCAGTAACTGCTGCATGTTTCAGCACCTAAGATGGCATCTCGGCAAGAAAAGTCACTAAATATATGCTAATGAAGTTAGATTCCCCTAAAATGCCATGAATGATACTGTAACCATATGCCATTTGTACTGTGTTTTATACTATTGCTTTAAAGTACTTTCTGTCTTTCAGACCAGTGTTCTTAATAAAGTCTGTATCCCTGTGAGACATATTAAGATATACCAGGTTGTCAGATTTGGCCGGCTGTATGTGTACTCAAAGTACTGTTGTTGCATACTAGTTTTCCGGTACTGTAGTTTTTGTGGGACAGGGCACCTCCCTGAGCAGGTATGGGACTGTGGTTACCATTTCATGTTTCTGCATAATCATACGTGTGCATAACTTACATCTCAGCCTGTGGGCACCACCTCAAGCAGCTGATTGACTTGACATACACGTGGTAGTGTAGCTGATTTCACAAGCTGTTGACACAGTTTCAAGTTTCTGTTTGATTGCATGTACATGTGATAGTGTAACAGATTTCACACACTGTGGGCACTATCTCAGGTTACTGCTTCAATGCATGTACAGGCTCCACTGTGGCTATTTTTACTGACTGTGGCCAGAGTCCTAGACTTCTGCTTGACATCACATTCATGTGGTACTGCAGCTGCTTTCACAGGCTTTGGATACCAACTCTGGCTTCTGCTTCACTGCCCACAATCATACAGCTGAATGTTTGCATTGTTGTCTGCATCTCACCTACATGTGTGATGGCTGGTATGTTCCTGTTGTCACTTAGTATGGGCAAATTGACAGAAGTATATTGTCGGTTGCCAGAGGAGGCATCAAACATTTTCTCTACAGTGGGATGAATACAGTGCATCTCCGCACAAGTACTCATATATTCTTTGCCACCCCCTGGAACATTTCAGTAATGGAACCTTCCCTTTGTAACTCCCTTCTGCAGGTCATGATGGTACCACTGAGCCACAGGAGCATCAGCCTTTAACCACTGCTGCTTCAGCTAAAATGCTTTGACTGGAGTGTTGGCAGGTAACCTGTCCAGACCAGCTAGGGCTGGAATGGGTGGCGGAGCTGATGGATGACTGTGCACAGACATACTGAATTACTTCAAGTCAGCCCCTCCTACACTGAATCACAGATTTGCTAGACTGGCTGACCCCTGTCTTCCAGCTGCCAGAGCAAGGTGTGACCCATGCACCAGCCACAGGCTGTTCGACAATTATTAACATTCTGCCCATATTTGCAGCCATTTTCTTCCTTATGTTTCTTTGTGTCTATCCCATTCCCCTTCCGAATTTGTGCCCATCAGGCCCTGTTTGACTGTGCCATGTTTTATGTCCTCTCTGGCTAGCCAACATCCATTCATTTCCCTTTCACCCTAATCAACTCTTCTGAATATGTAAATAAAAATGGGGACCTATTGCCCTACAACACTGGGGTCTACCTCCTCTACATATACATTCCCCTATACACATTTCTTCCATTGTAGTTTTGCCTTCTACATATATAGCCCCTCTTTCCTATGCCCCTATATTCCTTCCCACTTCCATCCTTTTAATGGGACCAATACTGTGTGCAGCTGGCTAGGCACAAGATAGTACACTTTTTACATATGTGTTTGCTGTGCACTACCTGGTGACATCCTGGCGCAGCAGGTGCTAATTCACAATAGCTGTTGTTGCCTTAGTATGTGTTCTTGCGAGATCACTATCTTGTCCTACTATAAATCCTTTCTCCACCACTCATCTGCCCTGTCTGTTGTTCCTGAAGGGCCTACCCATGTAACGTGTATTTTAATTACTTATTCATGTCTGCTTTGCATGTGTATTCTCACCATGCAGCACAAAGTCTGATGCTACCCTACAGTACATCATTACCAATTTCAGCCCATAAGTATCTTCTTGAAAGAAATATTTACAATTCTCAGATAATGTCTAATGGATTTACCAATGTTATAAAGAGCCGTGCTCCAGTTAGGCAAAGTTTATACATGCTGGATTTTGGGTTGGGGGTGGTAGGGGGATGTTTCTCAGAAAATGAACGGTCAAACCTTCTGTAAAGAATACATATGTGCTGTTCATCTCCAAGAACTCAGCAATGTATCTCAGATAACAATATAGTTTTTGTTGAACAACTCAATGTTTATTAAGGATATTCAAACTAGTGGCCTGCTGAAAAAAAACTGTTCTGCATCTTCTGTATAGCTGTCTCTGTCCAAAGTTATGTTGAAATACTTAACTTCAGTTTAGTTTTTTTTTTAAAGCTCATAAAGAGGAAGATGGAAAAAGTGCAAGAGTTTAGTATCAGTAAGTTAATACAACCTTTGAGGCAACAATGAATTTCAACAAGTTTGAGGTCAATGTTGTCTAGAGGGTAAAAAATAACTACTTTGACTAACTCTTTACACTGTAGTCCCTTAACAAACAGGTCTTATTCTATCTTAATTCTTAATGTACAATACTACTACATTTTGCTTTGAAATGGTCTCATTCTACACCAATAGTGGGCAAGTATTTTTCTCTTCTGACCAGAGTGTCCAAACCTTTCTATTCTTGCAGGACATTCAAGTATCAGGCATACTATGGGGTGGAGGTGGAGTGACATAGCGTCTTATATTATAAATACACGGACTTCATTTGCCAATAATTACAGTCAAGAAATCTAAGCAGCTTTTCAAGGAATCCTGCTAGAAAAAGTATAAAGACTATGATGCAACTGATAAAGATACTCCCCTTTGCTAAAAAAGAAAAAAAAAAAAAGATACTCCTCTTTGCTGGCTCAGATAATATTTCACTTATTAACTGGGTAAATGGGCTGGTCAAACAGGACTCCTTTCAGCTACTACCTGGGCCATAATGTGGCTACAAAATAAAAAACTAAAGTCAGAATAAAACTGTACTCATAAAACAATACGTAAACAAAAAAACGAATGCAACAATGTGCCAATAAACAATTTTAATGCAAAGCTTTCAGTTAAAAGAGGAAGAGTTCTTTTACCTGAAAACTTTGCATTAAAAGTGTCTATTGGTACATTGTGTTTCCATAATGTGACTAGACAGCTATACAAACATAAATGTAGAAGTATTTGCAATATATTACAAGTTCTTAAACTGTTACAGATGTGCACCTATATATTTTTCGCTACTTCTGCTTTCTCGTCTGTACCCGCCAACCATCCGGCCTTCACCTATGTAACACAAGCTCATTCATTCATTCCACAGTACTTATGTTACCCTAAAATACACAGAAAATCTCAAAGGCAACCATTACTTCAGAGAACGGTTCTCTCTCTTTTTTCTGTCAAAAATATCCAGTTGATAAAGAAAATGTCTTCAAAATTCTGAATCAAACTCTGGCATTCAATATTAATTACTTCTTAGTATTTGATGTTAATCAGCCTTATATTTCTATACCCCGTGTTGTCGACTTAAAAAGTACTTCAAGCAAACTCTAATGGAAAGCATTAACTTTAATATTATTTTCAAAAACATGTACTGACTTTTAAGGAATTCATCTTGAAAAATTCTTAATGAATTAATTATTTAATGATATAATATATTAGAAGAAAGGTATTGTCATAAATGCCACAGTGGCATCCATTTAAGACTGTTAATATATGCTTGCTTCAGAAGAAAATACATTTTTCACATGTTCATAGATTAGTACTAGGCTAACTGTCCTTGTGGGCCATTTTAAGCCTACCCAATAAACCCACGTGAGAATCAAACTCTGCACTTTATGTCTACAAGGCAAATAGCTTAACCATTATGCCAACCTCCCTCCTCATACTGACAATCATTTCAGCTGCAATATAAAAACTGTACAGATGTCACTTATCAATGATATCACTAGAACAGTAACTTAAATGTTACATTATTCTATTTTATATATTAATATTATAGACCCTGTTTATCCATTCTGACTGTTGATCAACAGAATGATTTCTACCTATCCGATTTTAAACTTTTATTAAACTTGGTCAAGTCATATCACCAACCTTTTCGTAAAACATCTAATGTAAATGATGCTTCTTTTCACTAGCAGCCATCAAAAACATGTTATCAAGAACCTGAAACAAAAAGCCAAAATTATGCTGACTCACAGTCATCAGTTTTGAAATATCAATACAGAGTCATCTGAGGTCTCCCTTGTAATTTTAAAGCTGATAATTGTGAGTTGGCATAACTTAAAAACTATGACTTTTTAGTTTGCATTTCTCCTTACCTTGAAACACGAAACCCATTCTTAATACACAGTGGATAAAAAAGTTTACACACCCCTGTTAAAATGCCAGGTTTTGTGAAATAAAAAAAATGAGACCACAATAAATCATTTCAAAACTTTTCCCACCTGTAATGTGATCTACACATCCTGTACAATTCAACTGAAAAACAAACAAATCTGTTAGGGGAAAAAATATAAAAAATAAAAAACGTACAATAAACTGGTCATACGTGTGCACACCATTAAACTAATACTTAGTTGAAGCACGTTTTGATTTAATTACAGTCCGTGGAGTGAGAGACAAAGTCACTCTCCAAGAGGATGCAGTCCCCTAAAAAAATACTTTTAAAAGCTGAAGTTTTAAAATTATGCTGGATTGGAAACATTGACTTTCATATTTGAAGAAACAAGAAGCTGACTAAGGGACAGTAGAAAATGATCAGGATATTGACTAGTGATGTTCAGAGCAATGTTCTCTGATGTGTTAGCTGAACCCTCATGACGGCACTGCTGATAACCATTACTCTGGCTCCTCCTCTCAAACACCTTGAAGTTGTTCATGCCAGGTCATCAGCTCCAGACAACATAGCTTCACAGGGGCATACAAATCCCTTTAACACAATAAGGTCACAGTCGCTGGAGGAGGGCCCTTTTTTCCTTCAACGTAAATTACCAAACTAGTCAACAGAAATTTCTCAGCAGTAATAAAGCTACAGGGATGCAAGTATTACCCATAATGCTTCCTAAATGGGGTGTCCTGACCTCTACACACTTCAGGCTTAACTGCTACTGAAAACATTTTCACAACAAACCTCCTATGTTGAGTAAACAAAGCCTCATAATTGGGTGGAAACAGTGAAAGCTAAAGATGGCTCCAGTCACACATACAACCTTTGGCCTTAAAATCTTCACAGAAACTCAAATAGTATTCTTCAGTAATGAAGCACTTTAATTACACCAGGATAATGGGTTAAATTAACACAAATACCTAATAACTACAATTACCACAAACTATATATGTTTAAATCAAGATTTGGTTGTCAACATGAATGACTGCTGCTGACTGCAATTCATCATATATCTTCCTTGAAAGAAAAAAACAAATGTCAGTGTACTGCATGTCTTGTATATTTTTTTTGTATAATTTCTTGTATAAATTTTTGTATAATCCTCGGTATGTGGAGCTTTTCTCCCCGGGCCTCTGCTGAAAATGGGTCTTATCCCAGTCCGATTTTCCTGGTAAACAAATGTAAAATAAAATAAAATAAATAAAGTGCCCATCATCAACTTTACTCAGAAATGGAAGCTGATACAAATGTTTGAGTTTCATAGGTGTACTGTTAGAAACTTGCTTTGTACTTTAATCATCTTGACACATAACATATTACCCTCCTTCAGCTACTCTGCTCACAGGTTACTTTTGGGGTAAAACAAGCTTTTCCAGCTGTCCCACCTCTTCACTGTACCCTCTCACAA
Organism: Protopterus annectens; assembly: GCF_019279795.1. Classification (NCBI taxonomy): domain Eukaryota; kingdom Metazoa; phylum Chordata; order Ceratodontiformes; family Protopteridae; genus Protopterus; species Protopterus annectens. The sequence continues at coordinate 909,067,898 of NC_056748.1, read as the reverse complement.
ACTCTTACAGAGTCCACATGTCTCAGGAGGAGGATGATATTCATTTTTTCTCCCCTCATTGCTTTGCTTTCTCTATTTCTGCCTTACCTGCTGCATAATATAAAGCTATGAGACAGCCTGAGTGGAAAGAAGGAGGCACACCTGGTCAGAATTGGAGTCAAACGTTCATCAGTAAAGATTTAATGTTCTAAAAGAAACTGACATGGTTGGTCTTTTCCTTACTTACCTTTGCAATCAATGTCTTTGCCTTAAATGCAGGCAATGCCCCATTTAACAAGCTTACAACTGCAATAAAGTTTTCTTCCTACAGCTACTGTAGGTACTATTTTCAGCCAGACTGCTTTACAAAAAATGGCTCTGGAAGATGGTCATTACGATCTTATGGTCCTGAACTGCTGACTAGCTTACTGGACTCCATTCTCAGTATTTATAGCATACATGTTTTATTCATCTAACTGCTACAGTCATTACTGACCTAGTTGCAATTAGTGCTTACTGTGCTGAGCCACACTATTTTTCATCCTATCCTTTTACTTCAGTGTATATCCTTGTTGTTTTATTGTACATAATTTTTTATTTATATTTTTATGAACAGTTCCATTAACCCAGTTAACATAAATAAAATACTTCTAACAGGGGCATGCACAAGTACTCCAGCCAGTATCCTCTGGACTTCTGGCATCAGCCAAACTGTCACTTAGCCATTTGTAAAGCTCTGAATTCTGATGGGCTGTGTTCTATAATGCATTACACAAATGTTTCCAGTCGGTCTGCTGCATTTTCAGAGACAGAACCTAATCTTTACTTAGAATCCTGATGTCATGAGATGTAAATGCTCCTGCAGTTTCCCCTCGCTTATCATCAATGTTTAACCACCATGGCAGACGGCAATGAACTGCTACTCTCGTCTATATTGGAAGAATCACTGTAAAATGTAGCAAACCCCCTGCAACACCACACTGACCTGAAGTCTCAAAGGAGAGTCAGTCTACTTTTAGGATGGCGCTTTGAGCTCTACAGGGATTTCTGTAGGCTGGATGGCAAAACTTTTGCAAAAACGAATCTCTTAAGACCTGCATTTGTGAAGGCCTTACATTTCACCAACTCACTTCCTACTAAGGAGAAAAGCTATGTGTTGACACTCCATTACACAACAGAAAATATGGACCTCTTTACAAAAACCCCATCACAGAACACATACAGCAACACTTAAATCATCCGACTACCTGAGCGTTGACAGACATAAAGCTGTGTAGCAGGGGTATTTGCAGTGGACTGAATAAGGTTAGCCATCCCCCCAAAAAAGAAAAAAAACACTGCTGATGAAAGATGCTTTTGTTTTGTGAATTGATTTAAACCTGCCTCTCATCTAAAACCACCAAAAAGGTAGTATGGCACGCTGTACATGGGTTTCCATCCCTGGATAAACTACCAACTGCAGAACACAGAAAAATGACACACTGCAGAAATATGGGATTTTTAGCATACACACAGGAAACTGTTGAACAGAATAACATGACAGCACACAGTGTCAACATTTCTTCAGTGACTTTACCCAGCAGGCTTCCTACGTAAATCCCATTTCAAACTGTCTTTAAAACAAACTACAGCTGATGGCAAGTTCATCTGAATGCTCGGCTTGTAACTAAGGGCAACTTCCAAAGGCAAACACACTGAAGACCTGACACTAAATTCAGGACTAAAAGATATGGAAGGCTGGTTATAAATAATTCAGAACAGATGGAGCCACAGGACGATATATTTTATCCTTTAAAAATGGACAGCAGTAGCAACTGGCAAGATTGCAAAATCCACTTCTGTCTATGAACTGATGAATAATAGTGAAGGGAGATGCAGTTCCCAGAAAAGCTTCTGAAATAGAACCCTAACCTCAGAGTCATGTCACTGCCACTTTTTCAGTAACTTAAATCAGTGCATAAGTAGTCACTTTTCTTAATAAGCAACAGTGTGTGGGTCATGGGGGATTTTATCAACAGTTCATATAAAAAGGCCAACAAAAGCACTGCAAATAGTGATAGCTCATCACTTAAATAATTGAATAAAATTGGTAAAATATTTTAGGCAGTCAAAATACAAACTCAAAAAGGTACACTGATACCATTTAAGTTTGCTGCAATCTGCTACATTAGATTTGTTTTGACTTACTTCAGGAGTGACTTGGGACCACTGTCTGGACAACTTACTTGCTTGGAGTCACACAAAGCTTGCAAGTGGTGATCTACAGGATGAAATACAGTACTACAGGACAATGACCATTAGCAACCCAGAGCTTTAAGCCTCAGACATCCTAGGTTCAGCAAGACAGTATTGTGTCCCACTGTAGCTGCACACCTACACCTGTAGAAGTCACTGCTTCCCACGGAGTACCTACAAATACACTGGACATGAAACAAGTTAGGTTTGATCCCATACATTGCACAGTTGTGTAAGTAACTTACCATAACAGCACATGTTCTAATACATCACTGTTTCAGTAGCCTATGCTATATGCTGCCAAGGGTACGAGCACCAGCTAGCTTTCAAAACTGCACGTGCCCCAACTGACAAGAATCGAGCAAAGCCACATAAAGAGAGCAGTTTGGGTACCACCATTTCCAGAGCTTTCTGGTCTCAAGAAGGGAGGCTTCAGCCCTGAAAGGAAAATGTGATAGAAAACAAGCGTAACTATATACCCAAGGATATATATATATCCACACTCTGGCAATACATCAATAATAAAATGGCGGGGGGGGGGGGCTCTACCTCAACAGCAAGCTATTAGAACATCTATTGTTAAGGTATGTTTACTTACACATTTGGGTACTTTTCTGTTAAACCCCTACCATGCATGCTGGAACCCAGACTGGCGTGTTTCAGCCTGATTCTTTCTCCAGGGCTTGGGATGTAACAGACCTTGGAGTCCTAGTTATCCTGCAGAATCCTCCCCATCGTCCTGCATGTCTGTACCTGTTTTTAGCCCTAGCTGTATCCTCACAGCTTGGGGTCGGCGCCACGCTGCAGTTTCTGCAGACCTTGCCTCCTTACCTGTTTCGCACTGTTCTCCGCTTCCTACTACATCGGCGGGGGTGATTTATTTGCGTTGTTCTGCCGCAGCGACTCAAGTTTACATCTGAGAAAGCCTTTCCCCAGGGCTTCGTATCAGCACCACAGAAAAGTATGCTGAATTATCGGAAATCATTGAGGAATGAAGTCTCTAAATTATGACAGATGTTTGAGTGACAGACTTATTTAGCATGCATTTTTTTCTGAAGGATGTGATATCTGAAACTCAAATGTCTGTCATACTTTAGACACTTCATTCCTCAATGATTTCCAATAACGCCCACATTTGTATGAGTAACAAACCAAAAATACAAGCCAAAAAATCTGTACATTCTGCGGCAGTCTGGACAGTTGAGAGGTGAAGACTTTTACCTGTATACACTTCATGAGCTCTTAAGCAATGTATCTTGCTAACACAAGTAACGGTACAATGTCCCAGCACAATATGTGTTAACCCTTTTCCTGATCTTTCAGTCTGTCGTCCGCTTTCTCCAGGTTCATTAAAGTGTAACTTTAGACGTGACTGACAGTAAGCAGTCCTTTTCAATTCAGTGAAACAATGTCCCACGGTTTAACAGCAAAAGGTTTTCTTTTCTGTTTTCTTTCTCCAGTTATCTCTTCATTCCTGTCATGTAAAGAGTGGTAAAGCATCGCAGCACTTTACATTTTGTTTTTAACTTTCCGATGCAGGCATAACACTGACATCGGTTACATCAATAATGAGTACAGTACAGCAGAAAAAGCCAGTGCTGCCAGGTGTCACAAACTCTTTGAAACTGCGTACAGCAAAAAAGAAGGTTACATAAAGACACACACCAATCCTGGTGCCAAGACACGTGGTAGGGGTTTAACGGAAAAGTACCCACATTTGTACTGCCTTCAACATTAGAGTTGAGGTAATCTAAGCTATTTGGGGAGATTACCTTAGCTTAGGAAAATATAGGAGGGGAGAAGGAATTCAACAATACAGTAGCCCCTGGAGAATGGTCCTACCAAAGCTTGTTCTAGACCTTGAAAAAGAATCCAGTTTGTGATGTGTTGTGAAAGCATGTACACTTGACCAAATTATTACCTCTAGAATATTTCTAGAGTCCATTGCTTTCCAAAAGGCTACCAAAGAAGCCAAGGCCCTGGCGGAGTGAGGCCTAACCTTGCTGTAAAGTGGCATGTTATAGAAAGAATAACAAAAAGAAATAGCATGTGAAAACCTTCTAAAAATTGTCTGCTTTAACACTGCCTGTCCTCCTCCTTACCTTCACAGGATACAAACAGCTAATTGGCTTTCCTGAAATAATGTTTTTTTTTTTTTTTGTCCATGTAGTATTGGAGTTGGCTGTGAACATCCAGAGAATGTAGGATTCTTTCTCACTTGTTTTTAAGTTCTGGAAGGAATACAAGAAGATTAAAAGACTGGATCAAGGTAAACTCTGAAACATTTTAGGCATAGAAAATGGATTTGTTCTCAAAGAAAACCCTAGGCTACTTTTCACAAGGACAGGCTGACTCAGCATTACAGCTTGTAATTCAGATGCTCTTCTTCCAGAAATCACAGCAATGAATAAAACAAACAGTCTTCCATGTTAAGAACCTGAAAATCAGCCTGATAAGCTGGTTCAAATGGAAAAAAATCAAGTTTTAAAAACTAAAAGTTGATCTCCCATGGAGGGGCAGCCTGTTTTCTAAGACAGACAGATATGTAAAACTCCCTTCAAAAACTGCTCGACTTGAGGACAGGTAGAAACACTCCTAAAAGAGAAACTGACAAAACATGAATCTTGACAGACAAGAAAGGACAGAGGGTAATAATGCATACATTTGGAATCAGGAGCATCTGGGCTTTAAGTGTCCTCATTTTTAGCACGGCACCAACTAAACGATCTCTTCTGCTTACGCACACGTGATATTCTAGTGGCAGGTTTTTAACCTCCTTTAGTATCTGCTGCACATCCTCAGAAAAGAAGGTGCTTAAAGGTTATCAAAACTTTATCATCCAGGCAAGTCAGCTGAAGTGTTTCTAAGTTGGGGTGTACTAAACAATCCCTGTTTTGTGTAAATAAATCCAGCATGTGGGAAAGCATTCTTTTAGAAAGTCCTTCTGGATCTTTAGAAGAACACTTGGTATCAATGGAAGTGTGGAAAACTATATAGGAACATTACCGCCCACAGGAATGAGAGGGTACCTGTCTTCCAGGTTTGTTTTTCAAGGAATCCTGGACCAAAATTTCTTGACTGTTCTGAAAGAAAGCAAACCGATATGAGGTGTTCCCTACAGTTAGATCATTTCTTGGAAAATCCCTAGGTGTAACTTCTATTCCTGAGGGCTTTTCCCAGTCCTGCTTGACTTGTATGCTGTAATATATTGCTCTGATGGAACATATGTGGTGAGAAGAGTCCAACTGAACTGAATTGTCACCTCCCAAACCATCATGGCAAGTCTGCAAGGAGGGCAAAATCTCATACTCCCTTGTTTGTATACCACATCATGGTGGTGTCTGTGATACCTTATAATAGTACTGTGACCAGAGATGATTTAAGGCTTTCAATGCATTGATTACTGCCAGCATCTCTGAAACTGATGCACTGTTGTCTGCCTTGCTTTTTCAAAAGACCTTGCACTTTCACTCCTGTGGATAGAGCCCCCCCCCCCCAGGGAAGTCTAAAGTACCTGTTAACAATCTGAAAGGGGAGACTTGGTTGAGAAAGAACTAGTTCATCCACCACAATAACCCCCTTCTCACAAACCCTGTCACTGGAACTAGAAAAAATAAAGGGTACTGATGCTGACACCAAACTGACCTGAGGTTTCAATGAATTTTAATCATGTGAAGTCTGTCCAATGGAATCATGATGATCATAAAAGCCATGAAACTCAGAATCCTGAGAACTTCCTTGGCAGATGCCAGAGATTGGTTGGAAAAGCTCAAGAAGATTTATTCATACAGTTCTACTTTGTCTGGTGAAAGAAAACCTCTTCCTTGTGAAGTATCCAGAAGACATTCTGAGAGAAAGGAAGGGAGATAATTTCTGAAGTTCATTTGTAACCCCAAACTGAGCAAGAGTTTCTTGACACACATTCAACATTAGAACACTGTTGCAATTGCTTAGGTATTTCAGTTATATCTTGCACCAACCAACAATGGGAGTCCCACCTTTCCTCTTTTTCAGGGATTCCTCCTCATTCTGCAAGCCAAATTTTCCTATTTCCTCCAGTTTTGGAGCAAAAATGTTGCCTCAAGTGATCATAGAACTTCTGCCTTCAGATGGGTCTATGTCAGAAGACTGAAAGTTCAAAAGACTGAAAATCAAAATATTTAGAACTCAAAATATCAAACACATTTTTAATGGTGGGGTAAGCCCCCCCCCCCCCGTACTCCTTATGTGGAGGGGCTGCACCTCACCCCTGCTAATTATATATACCAACTCAGAGATCGCACAACAGTGAAGGGACAAATTCCATTTCCAACATTTTGACTTTTAGATATTTTGATTTTTAGTCTTTTGAACTTTCAGTCTTCTGAAAGGAACCCCCTCAGACACGTCAGAGAATCTTGACAACTGGCAAGTGTGAGCAACTATGAAAAAGTCATCCAAATATGTAAAAATGTGAATGTGTGCAGTAAGCAATTACTAGAGCCAGACACTTTGTAAATACCCTTGGAACAGCAGATAGACCAAAGTGTAAGATAGAGAACCAATAATGTCAGGCAGATACAGAAACTCTTAAAAAAATGTCTAACATCTTTGCCAATGGGAATGTGATGGCAAGCATCTTTTAACTCAGACATTATCAAGAAACTGAATAAAGGAATGAGAAGTAACAGGGTTTCAAGGGATAACATTTTGAAATTTGGGACCATGACAGGAAAGAAAGGTCCAGGAATGCCTTTCAAGTTCCCTCTTTCTTTGGCACCAGAAAGATACTTGAATAAAATTATTTGCCCATCTGAAATAAGGGCACAAGTACTATCATCCCCTTGAGACAACATTTTTGCTTCAAAACTGGAACATTTGGGTTGCAGGATGAGGAGGAATCCCTGAAAAAGAGTGAAAGAGGGGCTCCCATTGTTGGCCAGTGCAGGATACATCTCAAAAAGCTAAGCTATTGGAACAGTGTTCAACATCTACTGTTCTAAAAATCACAACACTAGTATAACACCAATCATAAAACTGCACTCTAATGTATTGCAAGCTTGAACAGGTGCATTTCCCAAGTCTTGTACAAAATAATACAAAGCCTACAATGGAGATATTATCAGAACACCAACTAAGAAGAAATAAGTCCTTCTCATAGCAACAGCTGTTCTTTATATATCAGTACCATAATCTAGTTTCACTGTTGTGTATTTATATTTTAACCTGTATTAGCTTAACCATGTAGCTCCCAAATTGTCATGGGGTGCCCTACAGATCATTTTAACCCTGTTCTAATTGGTAAAACACTTCACATCATCCTATAAGATGGGTATTCCAAGTTACAAGGAATCTCACTGACATCTTTTATCCTGACAGTAGGTATTAACTGTGTGAGAAGCAGGTGGTTAGAATTTTTATCACCTTTCCCTAAATGCCCTGTTTTAGCATTCCTACTTTTTTTCACAAGATAAAACGACCAGACTGGACACATGCTTATACTTAACAGCAAGCCCATCTTATGTGCTTCACACTGGCCATATTTAGAGCACCTGGAGCTATAGCACATGCCCTGTGATGGTAGCCTGCTCACCTGCCCCCTAAATGAGCTGGCTGTGTGCGTCTTACTATGAATGGTGAAAATCCACAGGGTGACATCTCTGAAAATGGTACAGAGGACTACCTCCAGACCCTTTGACACTTTACCTGGTATTGTTTCAACACTGCTAGACTATTCCACACAAATACACTGTTAACACACACAGACAAGTTCAAAAGTAAGATCTAAGTTCACATTGTACTAGTACTATAATGAGGACAAATGGAAAGTACAGCTGTGTACCTACCATAAATGTAGATGTTCGAGTGTATTCACTGTTGCAGTCATTACTGTTGGGTTATCCTGCTGGCAGGCTACCCGAAGTCGGCCTGAATTCCAAAGTCTAGGTCCGGAGTCGGTTGCTGTTGCCTCTTCCCTGATGTCAGTGCGCCAGGGGTATAAAAGATGCAGCCGACGCCATTTTCTTCAGTTTTTCTTGCACCAGATGTCAGGTGCTCCCAAAAGGGTAGGCTAAATAGTTTATGCCAATAAACATGCATGCACTAAAGTAAAAATGTTCTTCATCTACAAGCAAATACACCACATAGGTTGTATAGAATAGAGAAGTACAGATAAGACCCAGCAAATGAAAGGGGGATGGTGGGAGGGTAACCTGGACTGCAACAGTGAATACACTCGAACATCTACATTTATGGCAGGTACACAATTGTACTATATTCATCGTGTTTCACTATTGCAGTCATTACTGTTGGGTTGAATCCCAAAGCTGAGGCTGGGTGGCTGGGCTAAATAGGATTAGGAGAGGCTATGAGGCCATGAGGCCCTGCAGAACTGCAGTGGCAAAGCCTGCTCTGGATTTAGAGTAGAGAGGTAAGTGGTAGTGCTTTGTAAAAGTGTGCACTGAACTCCATGTTGCAGCCTCTAAGATGTCTTTGGTTGGTACTCCTCTGAGGAAGGCTGCTGAAGTGGCTGCTGCTCTGGTAGAGTGTGGCCTAATGCCCTTAGGCACTAATTTCCCATGCTGTGAGCAGCAGAAACGAATGCAATGGCCTATCCATTTTGAAACAGTCTGTTTTGAGATAGCCTTTCCTTGTGATCCTGCAGCATATGCCACTAAAGGTTGCTCAGACTTTCTGAAGGCTTTAGTTCTGTCCAAGTAGAAGCATAGCTGTCTGTGTATGTCCAAAGAATGCAGAAGTCTCTCACCCTTGTTCTGTGGGTTTGGATAAAAGGTAGGCAAGTAAATGGTTTGGTTAAGGGCCACACTAGACACCACCTTAGGCATAAATGTAGGGTTCGTCCTCAGGGAAACTCTGTCTGAATGGAAAATGATAAAAGGTTCCACAGCCATGACTGCCTGTAACTCTGAGACTAGTCTTGCAGAGGTTATTGCTAGGAACAGAGCTGTTTTCCAGGATAAGAATTTTATATCAGCTGTTGAACCTGGCTCAAAAGAAGCAAGTGTGAGTTTTTCCAAAACACGATTGAGGTTCCATGCAGGAATTGGTGCTCTCCTTGGAGGTCTTATGTTTTTGGCCCCTCTGAGGTACTGCCTTATTAAAGGATGAGAAAAGATAGGTGGTTCTGTATTGTAATGGGCTGAAATGGCAGAGGCATGAATCTTAATTGATGAAAAGGATAGGCCTTTGTCCAGCATCTCAGTTAAGTATTGTAAAATCTAAGGAATATTTGGTACAAACGTGTCAATTCCTCATTCCTGGTTCCAAGCACAGAATCTCTTCCATTTTTCTGCATAAGATTTTCTGGTACTGGGCCTCCTGGCCTCCAAGATAACATCCATTACCGCTTTGGAAAGAGGAGTGCTATGAATGAATGGCTACATTATCCACCATGCTCACAGATTTAAGGTCCTGAGTTGGCTGTGCAGGATCTGATTGTTTTGTTGGGTCAGTAAGTGAGAAGTTTGAGGAAATGTCCAGGATGGACCTTGAGACAAGTTCTTTAGGATTGGGTACCAGTGCTGGCGTGGCCAGTCTGGGGCAATTAATTTTTGGCTTCTCTTGTCTGACCTTTAGGAGTACCTTGGGGCGGAGAGGCAGTGGAGGAAAGGCATATACTGTTAGGTTTTTCCAGCTGAGGGATTGGGCATTCACTTTCCATGCTTGCTTGTGATAAATCCTTGTGCAGAATCTCCGAGGTTGGCAGTTGTGAGGGGAGGCAAATAGATCTATGTCTGGGCATCCCCATTTCCTTGTTATGCTGAAGACTTGTGGATCCAGTTTCCACTCGTGGGGATCCATGAGGTTTCTGCTTAGTTCGTCTGCCAGAGTATTTATGTTTCCTGGCAGGAATTGTGCTTGCAGGTGAACTTGATAAGACAATGCTGTGTCCCACAAAGTCATGGCTTGTCTGCAGAGGAGGTAGGAATGTGTGCCTCACTGCTTGTTTATGTACCACATGACAGTAGTATTGTCCGTCTTTAATCAGTAGTTGTCCGGGATGAAGTAAATCCTTGAAGGCTGTCAGGGCATTCTGAACAGCTAGCATCTCTTTTTGATTGATACGAAGATGCATTGGTTTGCGGGCCATGTGCTCTGAAAACATTTTCCTGCCATGTGGGCCCCCCAGGCATAATCTGATGCATCCGTTGTTAGTGTCTGCCTGGCTGTGGGTAAAGTGAATGGCTGTCCCTTGTGGTGACAGGCCTGTGCCCACCTTCGAAACTCCTGTTGCAGGCAGGGAATGAGGGTAATTAATGTTTCCAGGCTGTGGCAATGTTGAGTCCAAACACTTTTTAGATACCATTGAAGTTTCCTCATATGCAGTCTGGCATATGGAATTAGCAGAATGCAGGATGCCATGAAGCCCAAGGTCTGCAGAATTTTTCTTGCAGATAACTGGGTCTTTGTTGCCAACATTTTGAAGTAAGAAGTCAGTTGTCTTTGTTTGTCTGGCATGAGATAAGCCATCTGGGCAGTTGTATTTAAGCTGGCACCCAGGAATATTATCTCTTGAGAGGGTACTAGTTTTGATTTCTTTTCATTTACTGTGTACCCTAGGCAAATTAGTAGTCTTTTTACAAACGCCAGATGCTTTAGTAGAATGTCTTTGTTCTCTGCTTGAATAAGGCAGTCGTCCAAGTAGGGATATATTTGAATTCCTCTGTCTGCAAAATGCAATTACTGGTGCCAGGCATTTTGTGAAGACCTTGGGCACAGTAGATAAGCCAAAGGGTAGTGCAGAGAACTGGTAATGCATTGAGCCAGCTAGGAATCTGAGGTATCTTCTGCAAGATTGTCTGATTGGGACATGCAGGTATGCCTCTTTTAGGTCCAAAGTTACGAGCCAAGCCTTCTTGCCCAACATGGGCAGTAGCTGCTGCAGAGTCAACATTCTGAATTTTGGAACGTCCAGAAATGTGGTTAGAATAGACAGGTCCAGTATTGGTCTCCAGGCTTTGTCCTTTCCGGGCACCAAGAAAAGTCTTGAGTAAAAACCTTATCCCTGCTCTTGTTATGGTACCTGTTGAATGGCCCTCATGTCCATGAGGGATGAAACTTGCTTTTGTGCCTCTGCTCATTGATTGTGTGGCAGGTCTGGCATATCTTTTGCCCTTGGCAGGGTGTGAAAGTGGAACGTGTAGCCCTGAGACACTATGTTCAAGACCCATTTGTCCTGAGTAATTATGTGCCAATTTGGTGAAAAAAGTGCTAGTTTTCCCCCTAAGGGGGCTGCCAAAAGAAAAGTGCTTGGTTCTGGCAGAGGAAAGTCATTGGGACTGTTTCCTGTATGGTTGTGATTTGTCTTCTCTGCTTTTGGAGGTAGAAGCACCCCATTGTTTAGGCCTGTATGAGCCTTGGGGCTGGGATATGCCTCTGGGGCATCTGTATCTGCCTCTTTGTGGCCTGTCTGACACTGGAAAGGACCAATTCTTTGTAGGCCAGCTCCTGCTAAATCTTGGTGGCTGTACCTGTAGGAAATCCTTTGCTGTCTGCATGGATTTCGCTTTATCCTCCATTTTCTTCAACACCTCTTCTGCCTTAACACCAAAGTATCACGCTGTAATGGGGCATCCAATAATTTTGCTTTAACATGATCAGGCAGATTCTGTTCCTTTAACCAAGCATGCCTTCTAATGACAGAACCTGTAACAGCGGCCCTGCAAGAGGCCTCCAGTGAATCAAAACCACATTGCAAAGTATTCTTTCCCACTTGTTCAGCTGCATGCAATAAATCCTACATTTCCTTGTTATCAGAACATTCAGAATTTGTCAACATTTTCTGTTTAAGCAGTGACATTAAGTATTGCTGATACTTAAGCATATGAAACTGACAATTTAAAGCCCTTACAGCCAAGGTAGCAGAGGTGTAAACTTTTTTCCCCCATCTGTCCTGTGCCCTAGAATCCCTATCAGAGGGGACAGGGTTTTTTGCAGTGGAAGCCTTGACCCCTTTGGGACCCTGAGAAATAGTTTCTGGGTCAGCAGCAGGGTTTTTATATAGAAATTTATGAGAGTCTGGCACCTTGTAGTATCTGTCTGGCTTAGCAGGTGCAGGGGGTAAAGAGTCAGGAGATAGGCCGGACTCTGAATATACATCATCTACAATGTCTACAACAGGTGGAATAGCAAGAGGTCTGTGCTGAGGTAGTAAAAGAAAGTCTCTGAGCCTTTTCTTAGATTCTGAGTAATCTTGGCTCTCCCAGTGAAAATGATCCCTCATGGTATGCAGGGTTTCCCCAAAAGAATAATCCTCAGGAGGAGAGGCTGAAGGAATAGACTCTTCAGCATCAGAATCCTCATAGGGAGGAAAAGAGTATCCCTGTTCAAAAGAGGTAATTGAAACCTGATCAGAAGAGTCATATTCTGTCTCTTGCCTAGGCCTCTTATCAGGAGGGGGATGGGAACCCCTGATCAAAGTAATTAGGTCTTCGGCCATTTTAAGCATCTGTTTCTTAGGCATGGAAGTTTGTCCACTAGAATGCTGTACTTGTTTGTCTTTAGAGCTGTTCTAGTCTTTGTCTTTGAAGCTGAGGTTGGCTTGACATATAATTGTGTAGGTCTGAAAACACCCTCTGAAGCCGATGCCTGCTCAGCGACTCTGGACTCACCTGAGGGAATAGTTTCCGAGAGTCCAATACCTTGAGTATCCAGAGGCCTAGTCGGCTCCATGTGTGAGTCGGAAGCGGCCTGTGGCTCTGAGGTAGCGGGCATCAGGGGCTGCGAAAGCACCTCACTGAGAACCGGTGACTGGCCTAGTGGGGGCCTCCTCATCGGTTTTGGACCTCGGATGCCTGTCCTTTTCCTTGCGCTTTTTATAAACTCCAGTCGTCGGCTGTTCTGACGGCATTATATAATTAAACCTTCGGCCAAAGTAATGAAAGGCAAAATCGTACAGACGCTTAATAGTGCATTGGTTAAATCTAGCACAAAACCGACAGCTAGCAACGTCATGATCAGGGCCTAGGCAAGGAATACAGTAAGAATGAATTTCCTTATGAGGTATTTTTTTCCCACAAGAAATACAATTGTTAACTTTTTCTGACATCGGTCTGGAGCAAGAAAAAAGTTTCCCCAATGGGGTACTTAGCTTTAATGAAGACTTCGGATCTGAAATTCAATTTTGAAAATCTCAGGAGTCGGCCGACCGGCACTTGCAAACTGCTTTTGCTTCGGGCACTGCGCAGCAAGAAAGACTGGAGAAAATGGCGTCGGCTGCATCTTTTATACCCCTAGCGCACTGATGTCAGGGAAGAGGTGACATCAACCGAAGCCGGACTTAGACTTTGGAATTCAGGCCGACTGCGGGTAGCCTGCCAGCAGGATAACCCAACAGTAATGACTGCAACAGTGAAACACGATGAACATCAGTTGTTTTCTCTGCTTTTATATCACATTTAAAGAGCAAAGGGCAAGGCTAGTTACAAAAGTGGGTTACAATAAACATTAGCTCACAGAAAAGTACAGTTGTGTACACTTACCATAAATGTAGATGTTTGAGTGTATTCACTGTTGCAGTCATCACACTTGGGTTATCCTGCCAGGGGTAACCCTCAGTCGGCCCGAATACCAGAGGTTTAGTATTTCTGCATCGGTTGCTGTCACTTCAGGTCTGACGTCAGGTGATCAGGGGTAAAAAAAACAGGCGGCGACGCCATTACACCAGTTTTTCTTGCCCCAGATGTTTGGAGCCCCCCAAATAGGGAGCTAAGTTATGGTGGAAAAACACCACCAGTAAAAAGTAAATACCAATAGCCCTGTAAGGAGTGAGGAAGAGAGAGACACAAGGGGGCTGAAGGATAGGAAACCAGGACTGCAACAGTGAATACACTCGAACATCTACATTTACGGTAAGTGCACACAACTGTACTATGTTCTTTGTGTTTCACTGTTGCAGTCATCACACTTGGGTTGATTCCCCAAGCTGAAGAATGGGTGGAGGCAGTCAAGAAGAGTTGGGGCTGGCTAGTATGCCCTACAGGACTGTTGTTGCAAAGCCCACCCTGGATTTGGAAAAGATAGGCAGCTGGTAATGCTTGGTGAAGGTATGAACAGAACTCCAAGTAGCAGTTTTCAGAATGTCCCTGGTAGGGATTCCTCTGAGAAAGGCTGTAGAGTTTGAACTTGCCCTAGTGCAATGCATTCTGATCCCCTGAGGGGGTGGTTTCCCATGGCGTTTGTAACAGAAATGGATAGAGTGTGCTATCCATTTGGAGATGGTTTGTTTTGATATGGCCTTGCACTCTGCCCCTGGTGCAAAGCTGACTAGTAACTGATCAGATTTCCTGAAGGGCTTAGTTCTATCAAGGTAGAATCTGAGCTGTCTGTACACATCTAAAGAGTGCAGGATCTTTTTCCCCTTATTTTGAGGATTAGGGAAAAAGGTGGGCAAATGGATAGATTGGTTGAGAGCCACACTGGACACCACTTAGGTTCATAGGTAGGTACTAGCCTATCGGCCCAAGGGCCTATGCAAGCCTAGCCAACAAGGTTCCCTGGCTTACGCCACCCAATAAAGTTATTTTCCTGTGCCACTGACGAGCAGAGACACAGAAGTGATCCCCAGGGTGTATTTCCTATTTCCCATTCACTCATCAAGATTTTTCTTGAAGAGTGCTAATGAAGAACTTTGCTTGACATAGATGGGTAGCCTGTTCCAGAGTATGGGAAGTCTCTGGGATAGGAATCTAGCCCTCCAGCATGTCCTGTTTATTGTGGTGACAAGGTTTAGGTCCCTACAGCATGTAGCTCAGAGGGATTGGGATTTCTTTAGGTGTAGCATGTCCAACAGCTCTGGGTTTGACACAGCTTTATATGTTAGGCAGAGATCACCTCTGAGTAGGCGATATGCTACGGCGTAAAGCTGGAGTTTTTTGAGGCAGTCAGTGTAGGGCATTTGAGTCCAGTAATCCTCTTTGTGAGGTACTTCTGTGGCCTTTCCAGCTGCTGCAGATGTCTTGTGAGGTACTCTATAATGGATCTAATGAGTGATGAGTAGAGGGTAACAATAACCTCTTTTTTCCTGGACGAGAACCCTTTTATGATGAGGTGTGCCACGTAGAAGGACTTCCTGACTACTGTGGTGATGTGACTATCAAAGGAGAGAAAAAGTTGGGTTAGTCCTGAGAGAGACCCTGTCAGCATGAAAAATAATGAAGGGTTCCACAGCCATAAGTGCTTGTAGCTCAGACATTCTTCTGGCTGAAGTGATGGCCAGAAGCAAGGATATTTTCCAAGAGAGGTATTTTAACTCTGCTGACACTGCAGGCTCAAAGGGGGGGAAGTGTTAGATTTTCCAACACAAAATTAGGGTCCGCAGCAGGGGTGGGAGCTCTTCTAGGTGGCCTTAAGTTGTTAGCCCCTCTCAAGAACTGCTTGATGAGAGGGTGAGAGAAGAGAGGTGGCTCAGTGCTGTAATGAGCAGAGATGGCAGAGGCATGGATCTTAATGGAGGAGAAGGACAGGCCTCTGTGGAGTAGGTCTGTTAGGTAATCCAGGGTGAGAGGTAAGGAGGGCTGTGCTGTATCTGCCCCTTTAGAGTGAATCCAAGAACAATACCTTTTCCACTTATCAGCATAGGATTTCCTTGTACTGGGTTGTCTGGCTTCACATATGACATCCAGTACCTGCTTGCTTAGGCTGGTCACTGGAGGAGAATTCAAGGAATAAGCCAGGCTGCAAGGTTCAGGGTCTGTAATTGCAGATGCAAGATCTGTCCCTCCTGCTGAGTCAGGAGAGTTGGGATCTGGGGTAGGTGCCATGGTGGCACTGGTGACAGACTGTGCAGTAGTGGGTATCAGTGTTGGCATGGCCAGTCTGAGGCAATCAGGAAGTGCCCTTGGTCTTTCCTGCCTTATCTTGAGTAATACACTCTTGTAAGAAGAGGCAGAGGGGGTAATGAATAGATTGAGAGGTTTGCCCACTAGAAGGATAGGGCATCCATTTTCCAGGCCTTGCTGTGAGGTACCCTGGTTCAGAATTTGCTGAGCTGGTGGTTGCAGGGGGAGGCAAATAGGTCCAACTTTGTGGTACCCCATTTCTGGATCACAAGGCTAATGGTGTGGTGATTTAATTGCCACTCATGTGGGTCTAGGAGATTTCTGCTTAAGTTGTCTGCCAGAGAGTTTTGGTTGTCTGGCAGGAATTGAGCTTGCAGTTGGATATGCATGGCTGAAGCCGTGTTCCACAGGATGATGGCTGGCCTGCAGAGTCGGTAAGAGTGGGTTTCCACTTGCTTGTTGATATACCACATCACTGTGGTGTTGTCGGTTTTGATTAGTAGGGGTCCCGGTGAGAGTAGGGATCTGAAAGCTGTCAAAGAGCATGCTGAACAGCTAGAATCTCTTTTTGGTTGATGTGCAGATGAATTTGGTTTGGGCTCCAGTGGCTCTGAATGCACCTGCCGTCCAGATATGCACCCTAGGTATAGTCTGATGTGTCTGTGGTTAGGGTCTGGGTGGCCTGGAGTTGTGTAAAGGGAAGTCCCTTGTTGTGGCTGCATGCTGCTGCCCACCAAAGAATCTCTTTCTTTAGACAAGGTATTACAGGAATGATAGTTTCCAGGTCCTGAGACTGTTGGCACCAAATACTTAAGTACCAGCGAGGTTTCCTCATATGCTGTCTGGCATATGGAATTAGTAGAATGCAGGAGTCCATGAACCCTACAGGCTGCAGGATTTTCCTTGCGGATAGCTGGGTTCTGGTGGCCATTTGAGCGAAGTAGCCTGTCAGATAGGCTTGTTTTCCTGGAGTAAGGAATGCCATCTGGGATGCTGTGTACCAAGCTTGTTCCCAGGAATACAATTTATTCACTGGGGACTAGTTTGGATTTCTTTTCATTGATAGTGTACCCTAGGGAGGTTAGAAGGTCCTTTACAAATGTCCAGTGCTGCAACAGCTTTTCCTGACTGTTTGTCTGAATCAGGCAATCGTCCAAGTAAGGATAAATTTGAATATTTCTCTGTCTGCAATAGGCGATGGCTGGAGCCAGGCATTTTGTAAAAACTCTGGGAGCAGTGGATAAGCCAAATGGAAGTGCAGAGAACTGATAATGCATAGATCCTGCCCTGAAACATAGATATTTCCTGCAGGAGTCCCTGATTGAGATGTGCAGATAGGCCTCCTTTAGGTCTAGGGTGGCTAACCAGGCATCTTTGGACAGCATAGGGAGAAGCTGCTGTAGGGTGAGCATTTTGAATTTTGGTACCACCAGGAAGGTGTTTAGAATGGACAGATCTAAGATTGGGTGCCAGGTGCCCTCTTTTCTGGGTACCAGGAAAAGTCTGGAATAAAAACCTTGGTCTATCTGTCCTGCAGGAACAGGCTGGATTGCCCTTATGGAGAGTAGGGACTGAACTTGTTTTTGTGCCTCTGCCCACTGGTTTGGAGGAAGGTCTGGGAACCCTTTTGGGGTTGGCAGCATGTGGAAATAAAATTTGTACTGCTGGGATACTATGTTGATGACCCATCGATCGTTGGTGATGGAAGTCCAGTTTTTTGCATGGTGAGCAAGTTTTCCTCCTAGTGGCACAAGCAATTGGGCAGAGGTGAGGAGTGGAGTTGAGAAGTCATTGTGAATTCTTTCCATAAGAGGATGGTTTAGTACTCCGTGCTTTAGAAGTGGAGGTACTCCATTGCTTAGATCTCTGCATACTCTGAGACTGTAATCTGGTGGGGGGGGGGGGTGTCTGTTTCCCCTGGGTCTAGTTTGAGATGGCTTTGATGGGGCTGGAAAGACCAATGTTTTGAGGGGCAACACCTACTGAATCTTGGAGGCTGCACTTGCAAAAAATCTTTGACTGTCTGCATAGACTTAGCCTTTTCTTCCATCTTTTTAAAACCTCTTCTGCTTTGGTGCCAAACAGATTGCCCTTGTTCAGAGGAGCGTCCAACAATTTTGATTTGACATGGTCTGGCAATGTCTGCTCCTTAAGCCAGCAAGCCTTCTAAGTACAAACCTGTAGCTGCTGCCCTGCAAGATGCTTCTAGGGTGTCAAACCCAAATTACAGGGTATGCTTGCTGACTTGGCTTGCAGAATGCATATGCTCCTGTAATTCTTTACTTTCTGCACAGTCAGGAAAGGTAGATTATTTTTACTTAATACGTTGCATAGTATGTTGCTGGTATTTCAGCATGTGGAACTGACAATTCAATGCTCTAATGGCGAGAGTTGCAGAGGTGTATACTTTTTTACCCAATCTGTCTAACGCTCGGGAATCCCTGTCCGAGGGGGTGGGATTCTTAGCTGTAGTTGTTTTTATTCCTTTAGGTCCTTGGGAGATGACCTCTGGGTCAGCAGTAGGATTTTTGAAGAGAAATTTGTGAGAGTCTGGAACTCTGTAGTACCTGTCTGGTTTCCTTGGAGCAGGGGGTAAAGTATCAGGAGTTAGACTGGATTCCATAAAGACATCATCCACAACATCCAGAACAAGAGGGATAGCTAAAGGTCTGTGCTGTGGTAAATCTAAAACTTCCCAGAGTCTCTTTTTGGACTGAGGATAATCCTAGCATTCCCAGTGTTAATGCTCTCTCAAAGTATGTAGGGTTTCACCTAAAGAACAATCCTCTGGAGGGGAGGCAGAAGGAATGGATTTCTCTGCATCTGAAACCCCATAGGCAGATAAGGGTATGTCTTCATATTCAAAAACCTCAGAGTCGTCAAACTCTTGGGTCAGCTGCTGGGGACAAGTATTTTTTTTTCTTTTAGCAGGGGAAGGCTAGCTTCCCCTAATCAGCATGATTAGGTATTCTACCATTTTAAGCATCTGAGATTGTGGCAAGGAAGCAGGCGCTTGAGTTTGGGTCATCGTTTTTTAGGCATAGCTCGTACTCTTGGCCTTAGAAACTCGGTAGTGTTAGAAAGAACTTAAGCGAAAGAAGTCGGTTGTGTCGAATATCGGTAGTGCGAAGAATGTCCTCAGAATCCGGTGCCTGCACAGCGGTTCCAGACCCATCCAAGGTAGAGAAGTCCGCAGGTTCCATAGTCAAAGAAGAGTCTTGCGACATGCCGGACTCCGAAGGGGTATTGGTAGCGGCCTGCGAATCCACTGAAGCAGGCATTAGGGCTGAGAAAGTGCCTCACTGAGTACTGGCGAACTGGCAACTAGCTTAACGGAAGTGTCGTCAGCAGTTTTGAACCTGTGTGGTCTGTCTCTGTCTTTATCCTTACTTTTTTTAGGAAGATTGGCAGTCAGATTGCTTACCGAAGCCATTTCGAAATACGGAGATTGAGAACGAAAGTATTTAGCTAAGGGCCCGACGATGAATAGTTCGGGTGTTGAACAAAGCACAAAACTGACAGTGAGGTACGTCGTAGTCTGGGCCTAAACAGGAGATGCAGTAAGTATGGAAATCTTGGTGTGGTATTTGTTTTCCACAGGCAAGACAATTGTTAACTTTTTCTGACATCGGTTAGAGCAAGAAAAAAGGATCCCCAGTGGGGTACTTAGCTTTAGAAGACTTCAGGATGATTTAATTTCAGAAACGAAAACTCGGGTAGTGGCTGACCGGCACTCGTGCGAACTGCTTCTACTTTGGGCTCCTCAGCAAGAAAGACCAATGTAATGGCGTTGGCTGCCTGTTTTTATACCCCTGACAACCTGACGTCTGCCCTGAAGTGACAGCAACTGACCCAGAAATACTAAGCCTCTGGTATTCGGGCCGACTGAGGGCTATCCCTGGCAGGATAACCCAAGTGTGATGACTGCAACAGTGAAACATGAAAAACATCTACTGCTCATTTATTAAAACACTAGCTGGTACAGGCATTTTCTGTAGCAGCTTACTGCGAGTAAAAGATCTACTGCCTGAAGCTACTAAAGGACTGTAAAAATACTTGCTACCATCCCAGTGCAGTCCAGAATCAACCCTTTTCTGCACCACTTCAAAAAAAACTTGGCCACGGAAAGAGAAAGAAAAAAAAAGAAGTCCAGTTTCAAAAGGAAGAAAAGAAGAGGAAGGTCTCAGTAAAGGAAAAAGATAAAAGGCAAAAGGAATGATGGGAAGAAAAGCATAGTCCATTGCCGAAGCTCCTTATATACACAATACTTAACTTAAAAATCAGTACAGTATACCCACAGGTAGAAATATAAAGAAATGAGCTTCACCTTGCTGTCCTCTGACACATCTAGAACTATAACTTCAAGGAAAGAGACAAAGGTGCCCAATTTGACAAAATAATTGCAAATACCAGGAAGCCAAACATAAAACAGACATCTGCAAAGAAAAGAGACAAGGAAAAGCAGACCAGTTTCAGGCACCTAGGCTGAGAGACATTTCACTGTGGTACATTTGTTTGGGGATGCATGGCTGAAGTGACATTCAGTTGCAGAGAGATATGGTTGCTATAAATTCCCTGTGGGTAAAGAGAAGCACACAACACCATGCCCACATGTTTAATAACCGAGTGCATGGTGGCAGAAGTAGTAATGAGTGCTGTGCTCAGCGTGCAGCACATGCTTATGTAACTACAACATGCAGAAGTGTGCTACAGTTTGGAGGAAAATCTTATGTACTACTGTAGTCATATTTATGCTCCAGCACGCATTTTAGGTAATGTTCCCTAGACACTGAGGCAGTGGTCCACATGTACCAATTATAAAGGCACTGCCCCTTGTGCACTGCATTTTTATTGCCATTGGCCAGCCTGCTTCTGATGCTGCCATGCTGCCCTGGGGGCCATGGACATAATTTCAGTAACCAAATGCACAGGGGAAATAATGGGCATGGCACCACATTCTTCTCTCTGCCCACAGGGAATTCTCAACAACCATATTTATCTGCAGCTGAATGTCACTTCAGTCATGTGTCCTCAACCAAATGTAACACAGGAAATGTCTTGCTGCCTATGTGCCTGAACCCAACTATACCCAATAACCAGAAAACAAAATCTCCCAAGCCATGCATAAAAATTCTGTTTTGTGCACTGCCCATCACATATGGAGAGTGCTTTTGAGACTGGAGTAAAAATGACAGCTAGTCAGTACACCTTTAAACCACATGTGGAACGAGCATCCATCACCATCAATAAATTCTTGAGAACACACCAACAGCATCTTATTATAATTTCAAATGTACACTATGTGAGAACATTAATTACTTACTATCTGGTATGAAATAATCATCTTTGTAATTAATTCCAAAAAAATCCAAAACAATGTGTTTGTCAGCATGACATACAGTAGTATACATGAAGATGAGAATGCATTTGTCCAAAAATAAGGCCCAGCAGGATGTGTCAAGTGAAAATTAACCATCAACCTGAGTTTCATCCATTTAAAATGGGTACACTACTGTAAAGGTTTCACATGATTACATCAATATATGTACTCCATACACTGAGATATTTACATTTAGAAAGTGCAGCTACACATAAAAACAGTGCAATAAAGACCTGTGCAATTCTTTCACATTACCTAATATAATAAATTAACACTAAAATCCAAATTTTAATCATCCACTGTTAGGGAGATGTTTTCTACCTTTTCTTAAAGATAAATACAACCTTGCCGATGAAAGAAAACAGACAATGAGGTCAGGTCAGACAGTTTTCATTAACAGGAAGTTTCAACATTATGTAAAGTAACTCGGGACAATAACAGGAACCAAACTAATTTATAATGGATATTCTAAATGCGGGATTAACAACTGGTAATAATACACAGACACCTGTCTCTCTAAGTTTCATGTGTGCTCTATGTAGCTTAAAATTATGCAGGATAAAGATGTGATCTATTTCTGGTGTTTTCTCTGCAGCTTTAGAGAATCTATTACATTGCTAAGACAGCAACAGTATGGATGATATGAAATAGATTACATGGAATAATTTCATAACTTGCTATTTGTCTGATGCAGCTGCTTGAGTTAAAATACCTTGGCTTTCAACAATTTTATATAAAAATGCTAACATGCACATCTCCATTTGACAACTTTTGTTCCCCTCTATGTGGTTTTTGTCTCTGCTGATCATCACCTCCTCCAAGTCAGACCAAATTCTGCAACAGGTGTTTGGGGAATGGTGGTTCAATTCAGTCAGTCATGAGAGTGTTTTATGAATTTTCTAGCATACTGTCAACATGGGCATTTTGTAGTGATGTAACCTCAATTCCGGCCAGAGGGAACATGCTATCCACATCATCTCGGAGGTACACAGTGCCTTCCTGATGCAAGTGCTCACTTCCTCATACCAGTGTTGGACGTTACCACCAGCCAGTGTTTTGGCAAGCCTAACTCCCTCCCCCAGGCAGCACATTTGAACTACTGTCCCTTCTCCAAGGGACTATCACAGTGCATGGCTGTCTCTGCTTACCCCTTTCCCACCCATGACGGCCTCACCTATCTTCTCTTGTCAGCTCCATTAGACAGCCAAAGCCACTAATCCAGTTCAGGTAGCCTGAGCCACAGTCAAGGCCTTCATTCCCCCAGTGAAACTGCAGTTGGCATTTTATAGCTATTTCAACACATTTTTGAAGAAGCTGTTATAATCAGGGAGTGATTTTTATCCCTGCAGCAAGTCATGGCAAACTAACTGTCTTTATCCATGAAATTACTTACTTCAACCCACATATAAATCTACGTGGAACTGCAATGGTTTGTGCATAACATGTTACCATGTCTAAATTCAAAAAACATTTTCAAGGTCAACCTGTTTTTTAATACAATATATGACAACTTGAATTCAAAGTGCTAAACATACTACAAATGACCCAAAAGCAGAAACACTATATCTACATAAGCAGAGTTTAACATGAGGTAACAAAGAAGTAACTGTCAAAAATATTAGACAACTGACTGGTCGACAAAGACGGTCTTTTGATAACTACCACCAGAAAAGGTAAGTAGCTTATGTGGAGGTCATCCTGCTGATTCAGACTAAAATTCTTAATGGTCATTTCTCTACTTATGACATAATTCACATCAGTGACTGATGAAAAGACAAAGTACCCATAACATCTACAAAGAAATAAAGAAAGATCAAACGTAACAAAAGAAAACAGGTCACAATTAGGGAGAATATACACCAAGCATAATTTACAATCAACATACATGTTATGCACAAATTATGATATTCTGTTTGTATGACCCACGACTAGCTCTAACAACTCAAAGTAGCAGCATGGTTCATCTCTGGAAACTGATGCAAATAAAATCTTTCAAGTTATATACAACAGCACACTACTCGATCCTTCTAAACACATTTTACCATCAATTCAAAACTGCACAGTTTACTTTTCCTGTACAATATTTTTTCCTGAGAAAATGACATTTGGGGGCTGTGCAACTAACAAATGTTGCACTTCAACAATAATGTGAAATAATATCCACATTCACACTCAGAATGCAATCTCAGTCAAACTCTGTACAAAGTACAGTCCACGGTACAATATTATTTCCATAATGAACTACTTCACTACAAATTCCTCCTGTTTTACACTTTTGCACAAACTCTGCTTCCGGAGTATAATCTGACAGTATGCATTCATTCATTCTTACTTTCGATAACAGCAGCTAAAAAATACCAACAGCCACTAACTATAGGAGGTTGTCACATTGTTTTCAGTAGTTTGACAAACTAGAATTCAGTATTTAGAAATTTTAGTTAAAATGCTGTACCTTTAGGAGGAAAATAGGATTTGCTTTCAGCTTTGTGAGGCCAGTCAACTACAAGAGGCCCAAACCTTCGGAAACTAGCAGTGATTTCATCTGCAAAACAGAAAAAGTAAAACGGATTTTTAAAGCAATGCTTTCCAAGTTGAAGGCATTAATTAAATACATCCATCTATCTCTACTCTATACATTTACCTACACATAAGGCCAAATAAAGTAAGCACCATCAGGGGCCTGCCAGCTGCCTTCAGATTTCTGCCAAACAGGGTCCACCATTATCCCCTCCCACTCAGCCTATAACAGGCTATACAGGAGCTAGGATTGATCACAAGGCCTAATTAAAACATTACTAGTATAAACAATGGCAGAAACAGTACTGAACCTACAAACCCTGACACACATCTATCTACTAACCTCACTGTCACAAAAAAAAGGGATTTCTCTCAGAGAATTATCCTTATGACATAAAAGC
Organism: Protopterus annectens; assembly: GCF_019279795.1. Lineage (NCBI taxonomy): Eukaryota > Metazoa > Chordata > Ceratodontiformes > Protopteridae > Protopterus > Protopterus annectens. Next base: position 909,043,608 of record NC_056748.1, on the reverse strand, counting down.
AGACATGTGCAGCTGGGCCAATAAACGCTACACAATGTATAGGCTACAGTAAGCAGAGGCACAGAGCCCTGAAAATGACCCATTAGACCCAGGTTCAAGAAGTAGGGTCTATTCACTCCAGGAGCTGGGTCATGGGAATTGCTTAAGCTGCTAATACCAGTGTTCTTTCCCAGGATTGGGGGGGGGGGGGTCCTCAACCACTGAGGCACTCTTCAGCAGTCTGTGCAGGGTAACACTTCAAATGTGTTTGCAAGTGATAAAAGGGAATTGCAAAAGCTCAGCAGTCCCATGCAAAGAAGCATTGTGGAATGGGGAGTGAGAAACCTTTAACATTCACCTTCCGGAAGGAAGGCAGTTCTCATCCAAATTCACATTCCCCAGCTTTAAACTGAAAAAAAAAAATTCAACCCTTTACCCGCCAATGTATGATGTACCCTCCTCAGTTCCCACCTTTAGTGATGGAAAGAATGAGCTATTCTTAGAGGAATCGCACACGGTCTGCAGAGACAGTAAGACATAAAAATAAAAGGGCCCGAATGCTATTTTTGGCCATCAACAATCACATGATCCGATGGAGCATTTGGATCTCCTTATGATCTATACATCAGTTGTGCCACTACACAAATACAAGGCACATGCAGAAAACAAAAAAAAATGAAATTCTAACAATGTTGTTGTGTCTTTCGGCTTATCCCGGTTAGGGGTCACCACAGTGGAACTCCAGTCCGCTAATGTTCGGTAGTGGATTTTTACGTGCTGAGTTACCAGTCCTGATGCACAACCTTCAATGAAGGCACGCCCATTCGCGCATGCCTCCACATAGAAGATGCTCTAGCTAAGAATCAAATGCGACAACGTCTTGCTGTGAGGCGACAACGCTACCGCAGCACCACTGAAATTCTAATAATACTAAGCATAAAGTAAGGAGATGGGGAAAGGAGCCAGTTCTGAAGAAACAAATTATGTTTAAATATCAGGCAGCTCCATGGCATACTGGGATAAAGCCCAGACTGTGCCACAGGTAACTGGAGCTCGATTAGCATCTTGGCTGACTGTAACAGTTGGCTGGGGAGGATGCGAGTGAGTGGTTGAAGCTGGTACAGCCATTCATGGGGGGGGGGAGGCATTACTGGCTCATAATATTGGTAATGCTTAGTGGGATTACTAGATATTACACCCAACACAGTTGAAGCCTTCAGAGCTCGTGTTGCCAAGCGAATTTCATCCTATAGGCCAAGGGAAACATGGCGTGCAGAAGCACACTGTCCACTGGATGACAGCAATAGTGCAGTTTGGAAGAGTTACGGAGGGGAGGCTGCCCCCACATGATCAGCTATTATCTAGTCCAGGAATGTCTGCTCCACCTTTCTCTTTGGAAAGAATGGGCCAACAAGCTACAGACAGAAGAGCCATGAGGTAAAGTGCTGCAGTAAACAAAAATATTATGTTTAACATATGATGAAATTGTGTGTACCTCACACAAATATACTACATTAACTACATAATTTTTGACTGCCTAGTACTTATTGATGGGTATAATGGTATAATAATCAAGGCCATACATATAAGCTATGGGAGGAAGTACCTGTCCTCATTGTCAGAAGGACTACCACAACAACCCCCACCTCACTTTAACCAGGAAATCCAGTCTGTAATGTTCGTGACTGTGCTCTTGACCCGTAATATAAAACTAACCACAGAAATTAGGCCACCAATTAGCAGACTGGCATAATAGTTAGCACTGCTGCCTCCCTCACAGCACTTTGCAGTCCTTCTGTTCTTGGATGGGGTGCCTTCTGTGCAGATTGTTCTCGTCTTCTTCCCCATGTCTGAGTGGGTCTTCACAGGATGCTCTGCTTTCCACCAACATCCTAAAGACTTGTAGAGTACACTGGTGATACTCCAAAAAGCATGTCCATGTCTGGCAACAGATGAACACCCCATCCAGGATTACTTTCTGCTCTGTACCAAGTGAATGTTCCCCACAGCCATGAACTGGATATGAAGACTACTAAAACATGGACAATATAATGAATTAGGCTGTCAGTTTAATATTTCTCTCTCACATCTACTCACAAGAGCTGCATCTCTAACACTCTGTCACATTATAAAGATTACTCATAAAGATTTAAAAGGTTAAGCAAAATATCAATCTACAAAGAAATTGAAAAATCTTTCACTTGGAAATCTACACAACTTCTCGTCTGCAGCTGGGATGTCCGTTCCAGCTCCTGGCAGGTGACAAGCATCTTAAACTGTGACAAGGGGAAAGGAAAAGAAGAGGGGAGATGCACAATCTGAAGGCAGCTGACAAGCCCATTGGCAGGAATGATATCCGTAGGAAACAGAAATGATAAATTAAAAAAAAAGATATCCACTGCTTCATCCAGTAATTTAAACAGCGTATCACTGGGTCTAAATTTTCAGTGTTAGAAAGCAGCAAGTTCAGCCTGAATGAAAAAAAAAAAACAAGCAACACTGTTTAAAATATTCAGAGCAGGTTAAGTGCTTTGCTAACCTTGTAGTGAACTTTTATTTTATTAGATTTGGTATTTAGAAACATTCCATACTTACTACTACAATTCTTTGTGCAGTAAAGATTTAACAGCATTTTTTTTGAGGTCACAGCATTGAAAGTAAACATGTTTTTATGAGTTTACCAGTATACGAAAAGCTGAAAACTTAAGGTTTTAACACAGAATGTAAAATTTCTGAGCTGCCCACAAATTCCATCATGTAGTTAAGTTCTGTGTTACAGGGGATACAAAGTACAGTTGTGTACACTTACCACAAATGTAGATGTTCGAGTGTATTCACTGTTGCAGTCATGACATTTGGGTTACCTGATTGCAATAGCCCTCAGTCGGCTTGATTAACAAAGTCTTGGGTCCTGCATCGGTTGCTGTCTCTTCTTCCGTGACGTCAGGGGTATAAAACGTGCAGCTGACGCTATTACATCAGTTTTTCTTGCCCCAGACGTCAGGTGCCCCCTAATGAGAAGCAATTAAATCTATAAATATACAAGGTTATACCTCCAACAAAAAAGCAAATACACCAAAAAGCTTTTAAGCATAGTAAAGGAGAGTAGAGGTATAGCCAAAAAGAACTAAGGGGGCTGGAGGGAGGAGTAACCAGGACTGCAACAGTGAATACACTCGAACATTTACATTTACGGTAAGTGTACACAACTGTACTATGTTCTTCATGTTTCCCTGTTGCAGTCATCACATTTGGGTAGATTCCCAAAGCTAAGGATGGGAGGAGGAATTTAGATAGCATTAGGACCAGCAATAAGGCCCTGCAAGACTGCAGTGGCAAAGCCAGCTCTGGATTTAGAGAAAATTGGCAGATGGTAATGCTTGGTGAAAGTATGTACAGAACTCCAGGCAGCAGCTTCTAGGATGTCCCTGGTAGGGATGCCTCTAAGAAAGGCTGTAGAGGTAGATGCAGCCCTGATAAGAGTAGGGTCTGATCCCCTGTGGGATAGGTTTTCCATGGTGCTTGTAACAGAAATGAATGCAACGGCCTATCCATTTGGAAATGGTTTGCTTTGAAATAACCTTCCCCTCTGCCCATGCAGCAAATACCACCAGCAGTTGTTTAGATTTCCTTTGAGGTTTAGTCCTGTCCAAGTAGAATCTAAGTTGTATGTGCACATCCAATGAGTGCAGTATCTGTTCCCCTTTGTTCTGTGGATTAGGAAAGAAGGTTGGCAAATGAATGGACTGATTAAGGGCCACACTGGATACCACCTTGGGCATGAAGGAGGGATTGGTCCTAAGGGACACCCTGTCCGCATGAAAAATGATGAAAGGCTCCACTGCCATAAGGGCATGGGAATTTAGATACCCTTCTTGCTGAAGTAATTGCTAAAAGGAAAGCTGTTTTCCAAGAAAGGAACTTTAAGTCTGCAGTAGCAGCTGGCTCGAAAGGGGGAAGAGTGAGTTTGTCCAATACAAAATTAAGGTTGCAGGCTCGAGTAGGAGCTCTCCTGGGTGGTCGTAAGTTTTTGGCCCCTCTGAGGAACTGCTTGAGCAGTGGATGAGAGAAGAGGGGAGGTTCTGTGTTATAATGAGCTGAAATGGCTGAGGCGTGAATTTTGATGGAGGAGAAGGACAGGCCCTTGTGAAGCATCTCAGTTAAGTATTGTAAAATCTGAGGTAAATTGGGCACTGCTGTGCTCATCCCTTGAGCTTGGTTCCAGGCACAGAATAATTTCCATTTTTCAGCATAAGATTTTCTAGTACTAGGCCTCCTTGCCTCTAAAATGATATCCATCACTTTACTGAGGGATGGTAAAAGAGAAATTAGGTAATTAGCCAGGCTGCTAGGTTCAGTTTTTGAAGATGGGGGTGCAGAATCTGGTTCTCCTGCTGAGACAATAGTTTAGGAGTCTGAGGCAGGTGCCATGGGCCAACAGTGACACACTGCGCAAGAGGGGGTACCAGTGTTGGCGTGGCCAGTCTGATGCAATCAAAATCGTCCTTGGTTTGTCATGTTTGATCTTTTGTAGTACTTTGGAAAGTAGAGGCAGAGGAGGAAAGGCATAAACTGATGGGGTTTTCCAGCTGAAGGACAGAGCATCCACTTTCCAAGCTTGTTTGTGGGGAGTCCTTGTGCAAAATTTGTCCAGTTGGTAGTTCTGGGGGGAGGCAAACAGGTCTACATCTGGGCTTCCCCATTTGCTTGTCAACAATTTGAAAATCCTTGGTTCCAGTTTCCACTCGTGTGGGTCCGTGAGTTTTCTGCTTAGTTTGTCTGCCAGCGTATTTAGTTTTCCTCACAGGAACTGAACTTGTAGATTCACTTGGTAGCTCAGGGCTGTGTTCCCCAATGCCATGGCTAGTCTGCAGAGGGGGTAAGAATGTGTACCCCCCTGCTTGTTTATGTACCACATAACAGTGGTGTTGTCCGTCTTTACCATTAACTGTCCTGGAAGAATGTGGTCCTTGAAGGCTGTCAGAGCATTCTGTACAGCTAACATTTCTTTTTGATTGATATGCAGGATCATTTGACTTGGGTTCCATTTGCCCTGAATGCACTTCCCTGCCAGGTGAGCCCCCCATGCATAGTCTGATGCGTCTGTTAGGGTTTGGGTGGCAAGGGGTAGTGTGAATGGTAATCCCTTGTTTTGGTGGCAGGCCTCTGCCCACCAAGGCAACTCTAGGTGTAGGCAAGGTATGATAGGAATCATTGTTTCTAGATCCTGAGAATGTTGACGCCATAGGCTTTTTAGATACCATTGCAGTTTCCTCATATGCAGTCTTGCATATGGAATTAGAAGAATGCAGGAGGCAATGAACCCCAAGGCTTGTAGAATTTGCCTTGCAGGTAGCAGGGTCTTTGTGGCCACTTGTTTGAAGTAGGTTGTCAAATGAATTTGTTTCTCTGGCGTAAGGAAAGCCATTTGGGAAGTTGTATTCAAGCTTGCTCCCAGGAATATAATTTGTTGACAGGGTACCAGGTGTGATTTATTTCCGTTTATGGTGTACCTCAGACAAGTTAGCACCCTTTGTACAAATGTCAGATTATTCAAAAGTATGTCCTGGCTTTCTGCCTGGATTAAACAATCATCCAGGTATGGGTATATTTGAATATTTCTTTACCTGCAAAATGCAATGACTGGAGCTAGCCACATTGTGAATACCCTGGGCGCAGTAGATAAGCCAAAAGGCAGTGCTGAGAACTGATAATGCGTGTAGCCTGCTTTGAAGCATAGGTATCTTCTGCAAGATTCCCTGATTGGGATGTGCAGGTATGCTTCCTTTAAATCCAGTGTTGCCAACCAGGTGTCTTTGCCTAGCATAGGGAGCAACTGGTGAAGAGTCAGCATCTTGAATTTTGGAATCATGAAGAAGGTGTTTAGAGTAGACAGGTCCAGGATATGATGCCATGAATTGCCTTTTCTGGGTATCAGGAAAAGTCTTGAGTAGAAACCTTGTCCCTTTTCCTCTTTTGGTACCAATTGATTAGCCCCCATGCTTAATAGGGAACGTACTTGTTTTTGGACCTCTGCCCACTGATTTGGGGGTAGATATGGCCACCCGCTTGGTGTTGGTAATGTGTGGGAGTGAAATCTGTATCCCTGGGACACTATATTTAAAACCCATTTGTCCTGGGTAATGAGTCCCCAGTTCTTTGCATGAAGAGCAATCTTTCCCCCCAAAGGGGCAGTCAGTTGAGACGTGCTTGGCAGTTTTAGAAAGAAGTCATTGAGACAGTTTACCATAGGGGGGAATTTTACTATCCCCAGATTTGGAAGTGGAGGCCCCCCCACTGCTTAGTCCTGTGCAAACCCTGGGACTGAAGCCTGGGAGCTCTGCTTTATCTGGGTTTGGACTGAGATGGTCTGGAAGAGGCAGGAAAGGACCAATTCTTGGAAGGCCAATGCCTACTAAACCTAGAAGGTTGTACTTGTAAAAAATCTTTAACAGTTTGCATAGACTTAGCTTTTTCCTCCATCTCTTTGAGAACTTCTTCTGACTTGCTGCCAAACAGGTGGTCCTGGTTTAAGGGAGCATCCAGCAATTTCGCTTTAACATGATCTGGCAAGGATTGCTCCTTAAGCCAAGCATGCTTTCTAAGTACAGACCCAGTCACAGCAGCCCTGTAAGATGCCTCTAGTGAATGAAAACCACATTGCAAAGTACGTTTTCCAACCTGTTCAGCTGAATGCAGTAAATCTTGTAAATCCTTTTCAGCACAATCAGAAATCAACATCATTTTCTGTTTAAGTAATCCAATAATATGCTGCTGATACTTTAACATATGAAACTGGCAGTTTAAGGCCCTAATGGCCAAAGTTGCAGAAGTGTATACCTTCTTACCCCATCTATCCAGCACCCTGGAGTTTCTATCAGAGGGGGTAGGACTTTTGGCAGTAGTAGCTTTAATGCCCTTGGGTCCCTGTGAAATGGTCTCAGGATCCATAGTAGGATTTTTAAAAAGGAACTTATGAGAGTCAGGGACCCTGTAATATCTATCAGGTTTTCTGCGAGCAGGAGGTAAAGAATCAGGGGTCAAGCTAGATTCCGAAAAGGCATCAACAACAATATCTAGTACAGGAGGTATGGCTAAAGGCCTGTGCTGGGGCAGGAGTAAGAAATCTCTAAGCCTCTTTTTAGAATCAGAGAAATCCTGACTTTCCCAATGAAAATGCTCCCTGAGGGTATGCAAGGTTTCACCAAAAGAAAAATCCTCTGGGGGGGGGGGGGGGATGCAGAGGGAATAGAGTCCTCAGCATCAGAATCCTCATAGTCAGATAAGGGTAAATCCTGGTCATCAGAGGAAACAGAAAATTCAGAATCCTGGTCAGAAGTATCATAAGTAAACTCAGTCCTAGGTCTCAGAGTGGGAAGGTTGGCTTTCCCTGATTAAAGTACTAAGGTCTTCAAGCCATTCCTATCATTTGTTTTTTAGGCATAGAGGCCTGGCCATGCGGTCTGGGCATCAGTTTTCTAGGCATGGTTCAAGTTTTAGGCCTTGAAGAAGAAGATGGCATCGGTTTAATACGCAAGTCAGTAGGCCTGAATACACCCTCAGAAGCCGGTGCCTGCACAGCGGCTCCGGACCCATCCAAGGTAGACACATCCGCAGGTTCCACAGTTGAAGCATCTCGCAGCATACCGGACTCTGAATGGGTCTCAATAGAGGCCTGCGAATCTGAAGTAGTGGGTATCAGGGGCTGCGAAAGCACCTCACTGAGTGCCGGCGAACTGGCGACTGGCTTAGGAGAAGCGTCATCGACAGTTTTGGACCTCAGCAGTCTGTCTCTGTCTCTATCTTTGCATTTTTTCAGAATATCGGTAGTCGGATGGCTTACCTAAGGCATATCGGGATAAATGAACCGAGCACCAAAATATTTAGAAGGGTAAATATACTGACGACGGACAGTTTGTGGTTTAAATAAGGCACAAAACTGACAGCGAGGTACATTGTGGTCAGGGCCTAGGCAAGGAATGCAGTACGAATGAAAATCTTTATGAGGTATTTGCTTTCCACAAGTAATGCAATTATTTACTTTTACTGACATTGGTTAAGAGGTAGAAAAAGTTTCCGCAACGGGGTACTTAGCTTTTTAGTTGAAGACTTTGGTTCTGAAACTCAAAAATGAAAATTTCAGGAGTTGGTCAACCGGCACTTTCGAACTGCTTCTGCTTTGGGCACCACACGGCAAGAAAGACTGATGTAATAGCGTCGGCTGCACATTTTATACCCCTGACGACCTGATGTCATGGAAGAAGAGACAGCAACTGACGCAGGACCCAAGACTTTGTTAATCAGGCCAACTGAGGGCTACTGCAAGCAGATAACCCAAATGTGATGACTGCAACAGTGAAACACGAAGAACATCTCCTTTTTGCAGCAAACTGAAGTAAAACGTCATGGAGTTGACAGTTACTTACTATAACACTGCTACTGGTGAAAAAGCAGGGACTTATGTTTTTTTTTTTTTTTCTGGACATGATCCACCCAATATTGGTACAGATGCAGTTTGCTTCATGCAACATTATGGCAGGAGAAGCATGTTAAGCATGTTAGTAGAAATTTTTTAGATACCAATACAGCTCAACTTCTATGTACAAAATGACAAAGGTTACAAGATTACCACACTTTTTATTATCTCCATTATCTACCCAATGAGTCCTCCACCTGCACCCAATCAGTCCTTGTGTTCTGTCAGGGGCAAAAAACAGGCATTCCCAGCCTAAGCAAAAGCCTTACAAGTTCATTCGTTCATGCCTGAGAAGCCTAATCAGTTGATTTGTTCCCCATCAGGTGAGTGTCAGGTGATAGACAGCAGGCCACCTCCAGATCCTGAGGAACAGTCAATCCATCCCTCCAACAGGCGGCTTGCAGATTTCACACTTGCTGTCTGGTCAAGCAGAGGAGGAGGAATGCATGTCCCTCTACATCCCCCCTAAACTTAAATATACATACTATTCTTCTTTCGGCTTTTCCAGGTTAGGGGTCACTACAGCAGAACTCCGGTTTGCTAATGATTGGCAGTTGATTTTACGGTGCCAAGTTGCCAGCCCGACGCCCAACCTTCAAAGAAGGCATACCCATTCATGCACACATCTACTTTGCAAAATGGTGGAGAAAAGGAAATTTTTCCAACATTTCTGCTCAACATTTTTGGTCAGTTTGTGTTCAACAGAACTGCCTTCAACACATAGACACGGTCAGATGGTCAAACAATGGGCGTGTAAAGCCTATGTATAGCGAAGCTGAAGTCTAAAAGGGTTTTTTAAAGGAAGGTGTAAATGCATCATCCATCTAAGGAACTACTTATTCAGCAGTAATGGGCAACACTTCTACCACCTCATGGTGACAGCTTGCAGAGAAGTCTGAAAAGTGCACTTAAACCATGGAATGACTAAGCCAAAGTTGTGCAGGGTCCTGAGGCCAATCAAGACACGCTGTCAATAAACCAACTGAGGAATACTTCTTCGCTCAATGGGTCTGACAGCAAAAAACTAACCAGCAATTTCTATCACTTCCAAAACATCTACTGGAAGGTTGAATGATAGGAAAACATTCAAAGGAGGAGCCATATCCTAAATGCTGCTAACTGTAGCTGTAATTGGGGATAGTTCCTTGCTTTGAAGCTCAAACAGTACAGAGGTTGCAAACGAAAGCTCAACAGCACATAAAATCAATCCACAAACAAAGTTGGAGCTTACAGACATCAGAGCAAACATGGTTAATTTTCAAACAACTGCAAAGCTTTCAGGTAAAACACCCTCTCAATGCATATACTTACAACTACTTACATCACTCTTTATACTCCATATGGAGTCACATGATAATATTAACCAATGACATCCTTAAATCATTCAATATAAAATTAAAGTCATAAATACAATTTTACTCTCTTTCTAAAATATTACATAACATTTGTAAAAATAACAGTTCATAAAACATATCAAAAAAACATTAGTGTAAAATAAACAAATGCATACATAGATAACCAAGTCAAATAAATGTCTATAAAGTCATTTGTTTCTTTTTTTTAATAATAGCTTAATACTAACAGTAGAATTCAAACCAGGTTTTTTATCAGCATCCAGGGGGACCATCCAATTATACTCTGCAACTTCCATTTCTAATCCAAAGTCACCCCCTCTCAAATCGGAACTAATATTTTGTATAACCCTAACTATAGAGGGTGTTTTACTTGAAAGCTTTGTAACCATTTGAAAATAAACCATATTTATGCTGGTGTCTGTAAGCTCAGACTTTTTCAGATAGTTCCTTGTTTTGCACAGGAAAAAAATTCTGTACTTCCAGGATCCCAAGTGTCGGAGCTCACACCCTGCTCTAACACTATAGTGTAACATGAGACAGAGCTCTATGCTTTCTTCTCAGACCTCTGTACAGAAGTGTACAATCAGAGTCTCAAAAATATACACATACCTCTTTCCTGACATACTGCATCTACCATCAATTTTCCTGTGCTCTGTGCAGACGAACAGAGCAAGGGAAGAACCATATTCTCCATTTGACAAACAGGACCACCTCCAGAGTTTCCTATTTCCAGAACACCCTGAGTACGCAAGATTCCTAAATTTTGAATTTCAGGATGAGGAAGGAACTGAGGCTCAAGGAGAACATTGTCAAGGAGTAGTCTATAGTTCACTGCCATAACTTCACTCTTTACCACCATATTTGTCCATATAGAACACTATAGCCAGGTCGCCTGACTGGACTTGGGGGGGGGGGGGTCTGGTCCTACCTTCCCCAGCTCTGATGGCAAGAAAAAAATAGCCATAAATTTCTCTGAGCAATGGAAGAGTCCAGGTGATCTCTCCAACTGAATAATAATGTGCAGGTCATCAGAGACTGTTAAAGGTTCTGATGAAGACTGGGAAAGGTCTCGTTAAGATTAGGGTAAGTTGTTCACCTCTCTAGGACCCTAGAACAAGGACTGGACACCAAAATAAGGTCCATGAATTTATGACAGCTTTGTAGCCACTGAAACATCACAGTCCAGTTCAATATTTAGAGCCTAAGGTCACAAAATCATCATAAAGCTCACAGCCACCATTAAGTCCAGAAAACAGGTGGATCTGAGCCCAGACCTTCCACTGTATCCATTTCCATAGTACTGCTTCTGCTCTTTGTATGTACAAAAGAAAGGTGATCTCCTAAATCCCTTACAAGCTGTTGATGGTCAGTGAGAATGGCCCAGTTCTCCTTAATAATGGCTTGAAATCCCAGGTGCAAGTTAGAATGCAACTGAATACCTTATATCTGTCCATCTCTGATTCTTCCTTTTTCTCAATTCATGTTGTTGTTGTCTTTTGGCTTTTCCCAGTTAGGGGTCGCCACAGCGGAACTCCGGTCTGCTAATGACTGGCAGTAGATTTTCTCAAATGCCAAGGTGCCAGGTTGACGTTCAACCTTCAATGAAGGCATGCCCATTTATGCATGTCTTTCGAACGCCCACCCAACTGCGGGGAGGACATGCAGACTCCACAAAGAAGGCACTCCAGCCGCGAATCGAACGGGAGAACCTCTTGCTGTGAGGCAACAATGCTATTGCTGCACCACCGCAGATGGGATAATGATGAGGTTAAATTGAACACAGTCAAACAAAAAAGAAACTCTATTGGAAAAAGAGTATTGGATAAGAAAATGAAGATTATAAAGGGATTTTATACAAAAAAAAGGGGAAATGATGATTATACATATTACATTAAGGTAAAATTACTTGTCAAGTTATAGCTTCTAATGTTAATAGTTTAAAAAAAATTGGAAGAATAGGAATTTTGGAATGGTGTAGTAAGCAGGAATGTGGTATGTTTATTTTACAAAATTTCAGATTCTTAACACAAGTTGAAAGAAATCAAAAAGAAGTACGGTGGGAAAATAAGGTGATTTGGAATTTTGGGAAGGAGATGTGTTCAGGCATTCTTACCTTATATAGAGATACAATTTTAAGTGTTATACACTACTTTTGTTACAACAGGTAGAACCACAGTTGTTGATATAAGGTGGCGGGATCAGATTAGAATTGTTGATATTTATGCATATAGATCTAAAAAGCAGAAAGAAGAAATGTTTAGAAACATTATTCAATATGTAGCAACTAATATGGAGATTATTGTTGCAGGGGGATTTTAATTGTAATTTGAGACAACCCAAAAAGAAAGCATATGATGTTAACTTAGTATAGGCAGTTAAAAATTTGGAATCAAAAAGCATGGACTTGTAGAAGAGAAGAATAGAGAAATGAAACTATTTTTTGTTATCAGAAAGCTTATTAATAGAAGAAGATGTTTGATGACTGGTTTCTCAGATCATAGGGCAATTTGGATTAAGATAAAAAGAAATTCTGAATATATATAAACATGTAAGGGTTTAAAAAGAATAAACAAGGTGAAATGGGATAGCAGAGGTAAAGACGATAAGATGATGTTATGGAGAGATCATGTGGGAATGACAGAGTTTCATAAAGATTGGTCAGAATGGTGGCTAAACTTTAAAAAGAAGTAAACAAAATTATATGTGATATGGGAAAAAGAAAAGATAAAATATATTATTATGATAAGTTAAGTAATGAGGTTATTGACTGCATGGAGAGGAACAATGATTTTTTTTTTTATGACAAAGCAAGAGTTACATGAGATTAATAAAAATAGAGTTATGGTATAAGAAAATATACTTTTTTTCCATGGAAAAAAAGAAGAAATTGTAGCATATCCAAGTTAATTAAAGAGAATTATACTGTTATGTTGTCAGAATTAAAAGATTATGTAGGTAATATATATAATACTCAAGAACAAAATCTTAAAAATGGTAGAAAAATATTAAGACTTTATTTGAAGGACAGAGAATAAAAATCAGAAAAATCCGAAAGTATGTTCACTGTCTGATAAAGATGATAAAGATCTAGAAAGAAAAATGTAAGATAGAAGAACTAGACCAAGTTTTGAAGGTAGCAAATTTAGATTCTGCTGCAGGACCAGATGAAATAGAATATAGGATGTGTAAGGACATGACAATGGATAAAAAGTGTTTACAAGAGTATTACATGAATGGTTAGATAAAATGTTTTAGGTATAAAGAATTGTGCAAGGGTATAATTAGATTTATATGAAAAAAGGTGATGAGAGACTTACAGAACTGGAGACCAACAGTATTGAATAATAGAGATTATAAAATTTTCATGAAGATTTTACAAAAAAAGGATGGAGGAAAATGTTAAGTAATGTTGTAAAAGGGCATTTATATGGTATGAAATGGAAAAGAATCCAGGATTTATTATTAATAATCAGGGAAACTGCAGATATATTTTATAGGAATGTAAATGAAAAACTAATGGTAGCGGATTTAAGCAGGGCATTTGATTCAATTCATCAATCTGTGTTATTGGAGATATTTGCAGTTTAAAAAAATAAGTGAAAAGATAAAAAATGTCTGTATTACAGCTTATAGACATAAGATATTTAAAGCATTAGTAAACTGATAGCTTAGTTAAGATATACAATTTGAGAAAGGGATTAAACAAGGTTGTCCATTGAGTGGTATATTTGTATTAGTGATGGATTTGATGAGTTATATCTCAAAAGAAGGGGTAAAGCTGCCAATTCGGCAAACTTAAGCAGATGATATTATTGGAAAGGATAAAACAGGCTTGGGTAGTGTGATAAAATATTCACAGGAAATTATTCATGTGATAGGCTTTTCAATAAATAATGAAAAAGTCAAGGATTAGGATCTGAGGAGTTGACCTGGGGGATTAAATTTAATAGAACAATTTTAAAATTCTTGAAATATGGTTTGGAAAGCAAGACATAGAGAGAGTATAGAAAGAAAAATTAGAAGAAACAAGAAATAGGTGTTGTTTTGGTAATCCTTTAGATTGTTTTTCACAAAAGGTGTACTTAATTAACTCTATGTTGTTAACTAAAATCTCATATTTATAGCAAGGGTTTTTATTACCACTGATCTTAGAAAAAAAAATGCATAATATTATTTTTTCATTTATTTGGGGATATTGGTTAAATCCAGTAAAAGGGGGGTTATATGTGCATAAAGAAAAAGGATGTTTAGGGTTAATACATCTGATGGTTTACAGTGCATCTTTGAATTTGTATAGAGTAATGAAATGTTTAAAGGATAACAATGATTCACAGATATTAAGTTTAAAGTATAAAATGGAATGGTCAAGTTTTTTTTGTAGTTTAAAAAGAAGGAAAGGTTGTTGTAATAAAGAATTAGAGAATTATCAGGATAAAAATATGTTGTGGTGGTGCTGCGGTAGCGTTGTCGCCTCACAGTAAGATGTCCTGTTCGATTCTCAGCTAAAGCGTCTTCTGTGTGGAGACATGCGTGAATGGGCGTACCTTCGTTGAAGATTGTGCGTCAGGCCTGGCAAGTCGGTACGTAAAAATCTACTGCTAATCATTAGCGGACCGGAGTTCCACTGTGGCGACCCCTAACTGGGAAAAGCCGAAAGATGCAACATCAGGATAAAAATATGTTGTGGAAAACAAGTGTAAAAGTAATGGAAACGGGGGAAAACTATGGCATAATTATAGTACGGAAATGCATTTTTGAATATATCCATGGAGAGGGTTACATAAAGAAAAAAAGGAGTGCTATACAAGCAAGAACAGTAAGATGTAAAAAAAAAATGTTAGAGTGACAAGATGTTTATGAAGACTTATGATGCAAAAATTGCCAGTAAAGGCAAATATGCCTTATAAAAGTAAGAAGGACAGAATGTGTTTGTACTGTGGGGAATTTGAAAACTGAACACGTTTTCTTGGGATATAAAAAAGTAAAAATGTTAAGGAAAAAGATTTTAGATTCAAATTATGTAGAGGGATTTACAGAAATTAGTAGTACAGATATAATATCTGAATTCAATCATATCCAGAAGAATTAAGTTGAAATTATGTTAAGAAAATTGACAGAAAAATGTTTTGTATTATATAGATAATACAGAATCAAAGGGTGAAAGAAACTATACAGAAAAGCGAGATGTGGCTATGATGTTGAAAAAATAAGGTTTTGGTTGTGGAAGATGGAGTGGGGAGGGGTCAGAAAGAAAAAGTGATCACTGTGTTTTTTCTTTTTTCTTTTTGGAAAACTGTAAAATAAAACTGTATACATTGTATATATGCATGCATATGTGTAGCTAAGCATGCAAATTTTAATAAAGTGTCTATATTACATCATCGAACTCACAGGCATTCGAACGATGTAACATCGAACCATGAAGTTCGAAACCCAAGGGTTACGAAAACACAGAACAGCAATTTTTTCCCAGGGAAAAAAATCTCTGTTCTGGCACAAAAAAAAAAAAACATATACACTTTAAACTTAAACTAATGTGGGAGGCTGTGCCCCCCCCACCCCTCTACTTAAATATACCAACTCAGAGATCGTACCACAGAGGAGGAAACACCAAAGTCGCGAAAATGGCCGACTGATTTTTTTTTCCCTGGGAAAACAATCAGTGTGCCGTGGATTCACTGTTTTCGGATTTTGAACATTTGGGTTCGATATTACAATGTTCGGACTCCTGTGAGTTCGACGTTGTAATATAGACCCTTTAATAAAGGACCCCTACTCTTTTCAATAGGTGCTGTGGGATTTTTTACATTCACCTGAGCTACCACCAACTCAAGTAGATGGGACCTTGGTTTATTATTATCTCATCCAAAAGAGGACGTAGTCAGGAGTGCAGCACCCCCTTATACTTAACTGCAGTGTCCACAATCAATCTACTAAGTGTAGGGCACACAGACTTCTGCACTAAAGGCATGTGAGCTACCTGCTGCAACATTCAAGTTCAAGCTAGGGCAGAAGCATCCCATCCAACCTGATTCAAGAAAACGTGAAAATGGATTCAACTGGCCTTTACAAGCAAGAGTCTGGGCCTACAGAGAAGCTCTTCAGAGACTACTTGGTCTCATAGTGGCATGCCTTTTGAGAAGGGGAGGACCTTATACTTCTATGATATGGCCACCTGTTACCATAACTACAATCTCATCAGTCTGATGATGGCTTGTCATTTAAAATCAGGCCAAACTAAAAGAGTGGTATTTTCAAGTATAATTGCACAGGATGGGTAGCAATGCAGATTTTTAACTGAGAGGAGGCATCATCTTCATAGACTTACCGGGTATAAACAAGAACAGCAGTACTGCCTGATGTCTGGGGGACTTTCTTAAAGACTGCATGTGTGGCCAAAAAGAGGAGTCTCAGCTCCATGGAATGCAGGAGGGGGGCAAAAAACTCTCCACTGTAGACAATACTGATTTCCTATTTTGGAGTTTCATGACCAGGCTTCCTGGAAGTCTGACCAAAGAGAATGCTGGATCATCAAAGAAGGCCTATTCAGGATCATCCTTAAAGGAGGCAAGGCTCTCATGCCCATACACTGAAGCAAATTCCCAAGCCTGTTGTCCTAGATATAGCATCAGCGCGTTGTACACACCATGATAATAGGTTATTTTTCCAAAACCATCTTGATTCCAGACTCTGAGAAGTCCAACATTCTTTCAGTACAGTCCATTAGGAAATACTGGAATATGAACCAGTGGGGTAAACAATTAAGGGAATTCAGCCCTAAGATAAGAAAGGAGAAAGCCTTCTTGCTTATTTTGCTGACAACCTTAGGTTTCTTATCAGTCACTAAGGTGGAGAGTTATGTTGTGTGGGACCCATACTAGGCCAAAGTTTTACAACATAGTTATAATTGTGGCCTACAGCACCTCTCTGCAATTGTCCCTGTGGAGGGACGAGAGCAAAGTTATTGCGACACTTACTTAGATATGAGAGAAAAACAAATCACAGCAAGGTTGGCTCCAGCAGCTGAAAATTTCTGTTGCCACTGTCTGCTTGAGAGACCACTCATGAGGCAATAGAATCAACCTGCTCAGGCTGTCTGCTAGTACATTCACCATTCTGGGTATGTGCATTGCTATTAGAAAGCAAAAGGAAGACTTTGCCCATTGCTATACTTTCATGGTCTCCTGGCAAAGAGGGTATGATTGGGTTCACCCTTTTATGTAGCTGTACCAAACCACAGATATACTGTCCATCTGGATGCAGCTCACAACCTTGGGTAAGTAGTCCTTAAAAGCCTGCAATGCTAGGAGGACTGCTCTCATCTCCAGTATAATAATGAGAAGGACAGCCTCTACTGGTGACCAAGAACCTTGAACCATCTTCCCTTTGAAGTGCCCCCCCCCCCCCCACACCCACACACACACACACACACACTCTAGAGGGGAAGCATCCATGGTTACTGTGGCCTAAGGAATTTCTGGACAAAAAGGTCTCCCATCTGTCAGTAATGGAGAAGTTATCCACCACTTTATATGATCTCTGCAAATTTGAATAAGACAAATTTTGGTATACAGACAATGAAGATTCTAGGACCACTGGACTGAAGAAGTGCATTTTAACACATGTGGTATCTTGCAAACTTTGATGGTAGAGACCATCAGATCTAACAGACATAGTATCAACTTTGCTTGTGACTGGATATACAGGAATAAATGACAAGCAAGGACAATACTCTCTCTACTGGGAGTTTGGCAATTTGAAGAGCTGTGTTATGACATCTTATAAATTCTACCTGCTGCGTAGGAAGTAGTCTGGTTTTGTCTGTTTCACTGTGATCCTTAAGAGATCTGCCAGGTGGAGCAGTGCAGTTTGTTGCTGTTGTAGCAGTAGATCCTTGGAAGTAGCAGTCAGGAGCCAATCATCTAGATATGGGAAGACCTGGAGCCACTGCAGTCAGGGAAGAGCTGCTACCACTACCACTAACTTGGTAAACACTTGGGGGGGGGGGGCTATGCTGAGAACGGATGGCAATGTTCTGAAATGATAATGATCAGCCCCCAGATAGAAGTGTGAAATCTTCTAGAACATCTCTCAATCTTTATATAATAGTAGGCATCCTGAAGATCAATAGAGGGCATACAGTCGTCCCTCCTCAACAGAGGCCATATTCACTGTAATCTTACCATCTGGAACTTCATCTGAGAAACTGACTTGAGGTGACTGAGGTTCAATAGTGGCCTGTAGTCCCCTGTTTTCTTTGGAACTAAAAAATAATCTGAAATAGATTCTGGATCATAACTGGCCTGGGGAGACCTGTTGGATGACTCCTTTTTCTAGCAACTTTTAACCTTCTGTTGTTGCAGACTCCACCTGATTGGGTGGAATATCGGGAATCTTTAACCTCTTCTTTGGTGGATGCAAAAAAGGAATGCTGTAGCCTCTGGTGATTATTCTTAGCACTTAGGTATCTGAACAGTTCTGACAGGCTTGTGGATGCAAGGTTAAGCACCCCCCCCCAACGACTGCCTCTAGAGTGCGGCAGCTAGGTAACCCATTAGGGGCACTGTCACAGTTTCTCATTGAAAGATCGGCGGAAACCCTGATTAAGCAGTTTGCCTCTGTGATGACGTCCATTTGAATTACCCACTTCCCCCGCCTTGGGAGCCTCTGTCTCCAGGAGTGTTGTGGTGAAAAGCCTGAGATTTTCTGACCACCCCTTTGATTCCTGGAATAAGACCTCTGAGTGGTGGAGAAATGGATTCCTACAGCACAGATGGTCTTGTCATTTTGCTCAGTCCTAGTAAGCATCTTTAACTTTTGTTCTGAATAATGTGGAACCATCGAAAGGAGCATTAATAAGGATGCCTTGAAGCTTTCTGCAAAGTTGCATAGCTGCATCCAGATACTGCAATGCATGGCAATGCCTGTGCCAGCAGCTCTTGCTGTACCATCTGCTGTGTTGGATGGCAGGTGTATGACTATATTAAAGGTGGATTGTAAGGTAATCAACCGAGTGTCCACATTTTTTTAAACATCTGAAGGCAGGACACTTGAGAGGAACTTGGAAATCTCCTTGGTCAAGTCCCTCTAAAAATGAGTTAAATTTACAAGGTAGTTCAGCTCTCCAAGTGCAAAGGCTGCTAAAGTATATGCTTGTTTCCCTATTTTGTGCACTGCCCCTGACTCCCTGTTAGGGAGACAAACAGAAGAACTCTCCTCAGAAAGTTCTTTTTTCATGACTGCTGCTACCAGTACCATGGCATCTACTGGGAGTCTTTTTGCCCAGTGCCTCCTATCCTCTGGTGCTACTAAGATCCTAGTGGATTTTTTGGAGATAAGTTTTATGATGTTAGGGCCCTTCCATGTCCACTGTGCCATAAGATCTTTAAAGGCATCTGGGGGCTGACAACCCAGGATGCAGATGAGCAGATTCCAAATGCTTCAAGAAACACAAATTCATTCACAGAAGGAAGTTTAGTGGACCAGCCCCGGTTTTGCTTCATCTATTCCAGGACGTCTTTGAAAGGGACCTCTTCCAGGGGGAATCTAGAGTATCCTTTGCCTTCATCCAAATCACTGTCTCCAGTGACTGACTCAGAAGTGAAATCTAACTGCATTTGTTTGCATGCCTGTTTCCAGGGAACATGCCTCTGGGGTTCTGATGAAGACAATTCAGAGTCAGACTGGGAACTCGAGTATCGAGCTGTCTTGAAACTTATGGATTCTGACTATCCATGTTGATCTAAACGAGAACTATAAGGTACAGGTTCAGCTGGAAGTTGAGATGGATCCAAACTTGGAGTGCACACCTATCTTCTTGGTCCAGCTAAAGCCCTTTCAACAACAGTGAAAGCCGATGCCATGAGTGGAACCAGGGAAGTATTCCTTCTGACAAAGAACTTGGGAACTCTTTCTGTTCCAACTGAGGCCAGCTTTGAGGATGACCTCAGGCCCAAGCTAATGAGTGCCAAGGCCCTGAGAGGAAGATATGGCTCCACCACTGGAAACCCGACACAGATAGTTCACCTCCAGGACTCACTTTAATTTAACAGAATCAGTGTCAAGAGAGTAAGGAATGTAGTTGATGCTGAAGTTACCTGTACTGTCAGATCTGACTGATGTGCTCTGGAGGGGTTTCGACACATGGGAAATGGTCCCAAAAAATCGAACCGGTACTGGAGAAAAATGTGACTGGGTTGATGGGCCTGAACCTGGACATCCCTTCAGGGACAGTACCGGGAGGACTACCAGTTGGATCTGTGGTCTCAAGAATTTCATCAACCAGTTGACATCCATTTCCACAAGACTTTTGGTGGATTAGACCAACCTTGATGATGATGATGGTATTGGAGAAGGTCTGGAAATTGTGTTTGCCTATAAAATGGGTGAATGTATCCAAGGGCTCACCAGCTCCTGATAAAATGTGGCCCAAGAAGAGGAAGAGATAGTTTGAACCAGATTAACAGGTGGATCAGACTGCCTTGATGTCTTAACTACCCAAAGGACCAGCTGGATCCGAGGACCTTTTCTTTGATTTTTCAAGTCTCTTTTCTTCAAACTTCTTTCCTTAGACCTTTTCTTCTGAAGACTTATCCTTCACTCTATGCCCTTATTTGGATTTAACCTTTTCCCTCTCTTTTTCTGTCCTACTGCTGGGAGAGGCAGAAGCTGGTCTGGATTCAGAAAAAACTTGGCTATAGAAGAAGAACCTGTCCATAGGAGGAAGTAAGCCTTTTAAAATGAGCTTTTCTCTCCTGATTTAATTAGCCCTAGACCCAAAGGCAGCACAAACATTGGAATTAGCTTGTAAATGAGCAGCATCTAAGCAGTAAACACACACAGGGTGCGGGTCTTGGAGCAGGACCTTGTGTCCACAAGATGAGCAGTTTCTATAACCACACACAGCCTATAGGATCCACCTTTGAGACCTAAAGTTTCCACCACCAGATGAAAACAAAACCTTTGGCATCATATATTGATAGATAATTGAAAGGCATTATCAATGTGTTCCGAGAGGTAAAAATAACAAACCCGCAGGCCACAGGGACTCCAACAGGTACAACAGCCAGTAAATGTGCAATAAAATACAAAACAGTACAAAAACTGTGGATTAGCACTTTTGTTTATTAAATATAAATGTCTTCAGAGAAAAGCACATTGTTTGAACTCCATTTAAATAGCAGCAGGTAAAAAGTCACAAGGTAAAAAAAAAATTCACATGATAAAAAGTCACATGATAGAAATCACATGATTATCTGGTTGCCAAGCACTAGGCAAAACAAAAAAATTGAAGCAACAAAACATATTAAAAAAAACAGTAAGACAGATAAATGAGAGTTAAATAACATTTAAATAAAACTCACTCTCTAAAGCCTTCAGTTTTAATTATATTGCCTTTTTTGGACATTTGGCTTTATAAGGATTCCATCAACAAAAAATCTGAAAGCAAAATTTACAGGAAACTTACCTTTTCAAACATGCACCTGCATTACACCAGTTCCCACCCCATCACCAGAAGCGTGCTGTTGCTATAGCTGCATGAGTGGTTTCTGACTTTGAATTTTTCTTAGATGAATGTGAGCAAATTAAATGTATGTTTTTAACAAGAGTATCCTGTTAGATTTGTTAATTCACTGATGTATGAGGTGATCAACAAAAAACAGTGTGGCCATTTTAAACCATACCCACCCGCAGGAAGCTGCCAATACTCCTGATACTGCTGTGGAGTTGGACCAGAGCATAATTTTGTATAATATTAATTTGTGTACTGGCCCTTCCAACAATGCTTGCAGGACTGATGCAGTTTTGGTCAGTTCATTTATTACCTAGTACAACATGGACAGTAACCAGATTATAGACAGTCTTTATAAAAATTGGGCTATTTTGAAGGATGACAGCCAGATTGCTGGAAAAGTGAGTGAAAACCCTCCCAAAATTCTGTCCTTTTCTGAAGACAAAGTGCTTGGCTGAGCATTTTGGCACTCAAAGCAGGAAAAATGATCTTACAAATTTTAAGATGTCCAAGTGTGGGAGCTGTACTATGTGCAAATGTATTCTTTGTTGTGAGCAATTTACTATTAATGACTAAGTTTAAAATGAAAGAAGCGTGTAACTGCCTTACCAAAGGTGTTTTTGCCGTTTTATGTGAATATTGTGCAGCCTATTATATAGGCAAAACTGAACACTGTTTTAAAGATTGTATACGGGAACACAACAATGATATAAAGCACAAAAAAGAAAGCAATGCTTTAGCTAGACACACTAGCGCCTTTTCTAGACATATCTTTAAGTCTGTGGTTATACAGAGGGTGCCAATGGATCTGTGTCGTGGTCCCTGGCAGCTGCTTTTAGAAAAACGTGAATTGTATTGGCAACTGCAATTAAATGCTGGCAGCAGGCCAGAGCTTAATGGTTTTACATCTATTTCATGTTTATTAAAACTGAAGGCTTTAGAGAGATAGTTTTATTTAAATGTTATTCAAATCTCATTTATGAAGTATTTAAAGTTTTTTTTATCCGTCTTATCTGTTCTTTAAAACTGTTTTGTCACTAAGTTTTTTTTGCTTTGCCTAGAGCTTGGCAACCACGTGATCATGAGATTTCTATTGTGTGATTTTTTTTTTTTTTACTATGTGACATTTACCTACTATTTAAATGGAGTTCAAATAATGTGTTTTATCTGAAGAAGTTTATATTTAATAAACGAAAGTGCTAATTCACTGTTTTTCTACCTTTTTGCATTTTTCTGCAGGTTTACTGGCTGTTGTACCTGTCGGAGTCTCTGTGGCCTGCGGGTTTCTTATTTTTATTGGCTTTTTGGTTTCAAGTGTTCCTAGAGGTGTTAAAGGATTCACAGCATTTTTTTAATTAATATGAGGCAAATACAGTATGATGGGCCATTTACTATAGTCTCTGTGGACGTAAGAGACTTGTCCACAGTCATACCCCACAATGACAGCACGGACAGGTATAAGTAATCACTGTGATATTCTACAATGGTAGAGGCATGAGATTAGATTTTACATGTGTATTATCGAATTTGTTTTGAAAGGAATAACTTTTATTTTCAAGGTGAAACATTTTATCAAATAAGGGAGCAATAGTGGAGGCTGTTGTGGACCTTTAACATGCCAATTTGATTTTCCACCGGTGGAGTAGAAGTACATCAAAGAAAGTTGTGGGACAAAGTTACTAAATATTTACAACTGTTTAGATAACATTTATTTTATGAAAAGGCAGTGGTGACAACTCACCTGATTTTTTTTAATATATGTTATGACCACCATCAGCACTGATATATTTTTTTTAAGTTTTATAAGTACAAGCAGTAATACATCTACTGATTATTTACATGGGAAGTTTACCAAGGATAACCGGAAATCATGTTTTACAGCAAATAAGAAATATATTCTAGTTGACTATTGCAACAGTAATCACCACTTGGTTAAAAAAAGAACATTAACAGAAGACAAATGGTTAGGTTGTCCCATTTAGTTTTCAGAGGATGACATGAGGAAGCAAATGTTTCAAACTAGGAATTAGCTTTTTAACTTGAATAATGGTGGCACATATAAATACAAGGGAGAATGTTTTCCCCCTATTTTTAAGGAAATCATTAGCTAACAATAGAAAGCATATTCCTGAAAGATTGCATGACTATAGACAAACAATGGTTTTGACTTACTCTACAGATTATAGTACATTCACTGCTTGAAAATGTATACCTTTAACTGCAGTAATGAGAAAATTCAGATATGTGCATAAACATGGATATCATAAGATGAAAACCCCAAGTTACCAACAAATGGTTAGGTTGTCCCATTTAGTTTTCAGAGGATGACATGAGGAAGCAAATGTTTCAAACTAGGAATTAGCTTTTTAACTTGAATAATGGTGGCACATATAAATACAAGGGAGAATGTTTTCCCCCTATTTTTAAGGAAATCATTAGCTAACAATAGAAAGCATATTCCTGAAAGATTGCATGACTATAGACAAACAATGGTTTTGACTTACTCTACAGATTATAGTACATTCACTGCTTGAAAATGTATACCTTTAACTGCAGTAATGAGAAAATTCAGATATGTGCATAAACATGGATATCATAAGATGAAAACCCCAAGTTACCAACTAAAGTCGGCCCCCAAATTCAGATAAAAAAATTATACAGTGCTTAAAAATGTCTGAAGGCATGGGGAGGTTTAGTTAGGCTGTAAAGCTGCTGGTCTTTCCAAAGGGAAAATTAATTTTATATATCTAGATGATTTAGTCACACTGACTACTGCTGATGTGATACCCCGACCCCATGTTAAAAAAAGTGGGGGTGACTAAGTAGACAACACATTACACACACACACATTTTACTCTAGTCAATTGATTACCTTTTATTCAAATTCTATGTAGCTGGATACATTTTGTCAAATGTCTGTTTTCAGTGATCGTTGTGCTTGATGTACACTGATTCATATAACACTGCAGATAAAGAAATAGCATGTTAGCTGTGCTGTTGAGCAGTCCTGGATTTGACACCAGAACGTCAGATCAGAGAATGCCACAGCCAACATCATGTAATAGTGCGGTAAGGAAGTTTCCCCTTAGCTACACTATTGCACAATTTAGCATATTTAGAGGTGTAGTGGTGTCAAAGTGCTGGTGGGCCTTGTCACACCTGTAATTTTATGGGAGTACAAGTTGCTTATTTTTCATGATGTACTGAAATGTGATTAAAGTGTTTTCAATGAACTGACAGAAAGTGACTTATGCTCCTCTATTTTATATACACTTATCCTGGAGAACTGTGCCACTCTCGAGACCGCTTGTGTTTTTGTATTTTATATACATATCACATAAACACACACACACACACACACACACATATACATATGTATGTATATATATATATATATATATATATATATATATATATATACATATGTATATGTGTATATATATATATATATATATATATATATATATATATATATATATATATATATATACGTATATGTATGTGTGTGTGTGTGTGTGTGCACATGTCAAAAGCTCAACATTTGTAAATGTCGAGTAACATACAGTCAAAATGCAAAAATTATAGGAAATGGTGATGTACTGGAGTAAATGGGCACTTACAGTGTGTGATCACGGTATACAGGTGGATTAGGGAATTTGCCCTTTCCCCACTGTATTGTGATCCCGGGAGTGGCACAGGGAAAAAAAAAAAAAAAAAAAACTTTACTGCTTTCTTTTCTTTAAATTCAGTTCGAAGTTTCAAATGTTGGTGTTATGTCCCTCAACTTTACATACATCTATGAAAATACATGAATCCATATATTTTATAAATGCACACACACAAACATAATATATACATCTAAGTTACATAATTACCATGATGAAAGATCTGCTTCCAGAATTAGAATATAGTCTTTGTTAACCTTTAAGACTTAGCATGCCACACATACTCAGCTTGACAGATATAACTTTCCTAAACTATAGTTACACCATTCCCTCTGCAAAACTGACAGCGTCTCTCCTCTATTTTCCAGTTCCTGACCAAGTTACCACCATGAGGATAAAGTCAGGCAATTGAACATTTCCTACCCAAAAAGGAGAATGGTGGGTGGGCTGTTTACTGATGACTGAATTCTCTAAGGTAAGAAGATCTAGCATTATGGCAAGCACATATCTCATCCACTCGTACTCAAATGATCCAGGTTCGAACAGCAGCTCAGGAGGTGGAAAAGCCAGGCCAGAATTGAGAAATGAGCAGCATTTCACCTTGTCCAACCATGAGGGGAGGGAGTTGCAGTTTCTTGTTGGTTAATGCAGAACAACAAGGGTTAAAACCAGCAGGATGTGGGCTTGGCTCTCCAAAGCCTCTGATTATGGTTCTCAGCACGTGTTGGAACATTCTTATCTTCTGAGGGTGTAAGAGGTCCCCACAGTGACATGAAAGCTCATGTCAGCCACCAGGCAGGGATTATGGCTACACAAAGAAGTGCCATCATAGCCTTCACCCAAGGTGATACTGGCTAATTAGGAGAGAGATGCTTTGTATTTCTCTAGTTTGCCTTGAAACACAGACAGCCCTAGTTGGTAGAGAGATAAAGACAAATCCTCTGGCTGATGGGATTAAGACATTCCTCCATGGCAGTCGACAGAAGGTCATGCATCAGCAGGGGCACAAATACCTCCATGTTTGCCAAAATTGATTGCCAGCACTCACTTTGTGCAGATGAAGGCCCTCTGGACCAAGAAAGAGGGTCTCAAAACATATGGGAGGAGGGCTCAATGGGTGAAAGATCTGGAGGAGAAAAAAGCACATAGAAAACAACTTTTTTTTTTGGTTTAGTTCAGTTATGTCATTGAAATTTCCTGCTAGCTTACTAATTACTTGATCATGCTTCTTGCTGAAAACCAATAAAACAAAATGGTTCAGAAGTTGGGAGCGCTACATAGTCCTTAAATCTGAAGCTAGAATACTTACCCTTTCTCATTATTAGCAGATATCTGGTTTCTCACAGCAAGTGTAGTACAAAGCACAGATTATTTTTAGGATTTGGAAAAATAAATCACATTAATGGCTATAACTGATAAAGAAAAAGCATGGAGCTCAAAAAAAAAATCAATGTCTTTATTGATTGTAGGCTCGCATGACACTCTGTCACCAGAATAAATCACTCTTTGGAGGTATCCAAATTAAAAAAAAAATAAGCTATATACTTGCAGTTTTAAAAAAAAAATCTGCCTATATATATTCTCCAACTCATTACTATCCACAAAGAAATTTAAGAGCACAGTCATGAAACAGTTCATTCATTTAATGTAAGCAGTTGCTCATTCTGACAGTGTTTGTCCTACACAGGTTGGTCTAATAACGCAAGGGTATTTAAAGATTCCTGTACTCAACTCTCAAACCAAAATTACACCAGATTACTCAAATACATGTAAAGGCAGCCCAGACTAGTAACTTTAAAAATTAAAATTTCCTGAACAGTTGCAATCATGGCAGCCACAGTATGAAAATCTGCTCCTTCTTTTAATTAAGTAGATTTTAAATGGCTATGTAGTGGGGGGACAAAGAAAAGGAGCACTAACAATCAGCTACCGGAGTCCCTGGAAGGTATGCAAAAAAAGAAAGTGCATCTTCAAACGATTTACTGCATACAGCAGCAAAGAACTCCATATGTTAACATTTCCCAGTAACAGGCATTGTTAAGCATGTGTACATGAAGTGTGACCAGAAATCACTGCAAAGCTGCATTCTTCACAGTACTTCTAGAAACCCAACAACACAATTCATATACTGCAGCCTATCTCCAATCAAACACAAAATAATCCCCTACTTGGGAGAATCTTATTATAGTGCATTCAAAGTAAACATATTAGAAACAGTGTGAAACAGTTTAAGGGAAATAAGCATTTTAATAAAATGCCAGAAAGAGATCCTGCAGCTGCAACATTAACACTGAATAATGCCAAGCAAGCAATCAAAATCTAGACTTATGGCCAGCTACCTTACATACCAAAGTATAGCATTTCAGTCACAACTGAGCAGCTAGACAAAATACTCCATAACATACTGACAGAAGCAGAAAGGCATCTGCAAAAGGAAAGTGGCTTCACAGCAGGCTAGACAACACTGGGGCAGTGACTATTACATTCGTGCACTATAATCCCCCCCCCCCCCAAAAAAAATAAATAAATAAATAACTGCCACAACATTAGTAAAAGTACAGAAATAAAACAGACTGTGGTGATGGTATTAAGCATACATAAATGAATAAATAGATAGAAATAAGCCAAAGAAAAATGTTTTCATCTATTTCAGAAAACAAGAAATGCTGACTGGTCACCCTGTGTTCCAAAGAAGGGAATTAACGGACAAGAAGAGACTTGCAAAAAACATGCACCTATTCATAGCACAAAATCCCTACGCCATGAGTCAAGGGTCTTCATCCAGTCGGCACTTGTTTTCCATTTACAAACTGCACATCTACTTACATGTGCATGTTGTGCACACTTTACGAGATGAGCTTTCAGTATTTATATTACTTTAGTACTTTTGATGCAAAATACTTCCTCCAAAAAATGTAAACATCTGACACCAACTCTCAAACATTGAGTCAGGTCTTGCAATACCTTTGGTGGTCCTTGATTTCCATGTAATGTACACCCTTGTCTAGCACTACTGCTTAGTTATTAGGACTAACATTTATTAAAAAAAAAACAAACAATAACAAGCAATGGGATTATGGTCCTAAACATCGGGTAATACTTATCCCAAGAGCTTAAATATGTCTCACAAACAACAGCCACAAAGATAGGTTTAAAGATATTTAATAATAAATAATAAAAGAACAAGACAATACTCAAACACAGTAACTAAAGAGTTCAGAATCACTGGAAATATTTGAAAACAACATTGCAGGACAGTCTCAAATAAATACAGAGAACATCTAAATTAATCTTTACTATATTCTTATCTATATCTAACAGAGTATTGCACCCTGGTTACTTACTATTAGCAAGGCAAGTGCTAATGAGAGGATGTTTCCAGGTCTAAGACAAGATACAAAATGCACAGTCTTTCTCCGAGATGGTTTTTAAATTACTATCAAACATTACTGCTGGATCAACTTGGATGACATCACTCTGTCAACTGCCTTCAGTTCCCAGGCTAACAGATACGAACAGAATTTTACCATCTCTGTGTGAGTACATACCTCTCAGATGTGCAGTTGCTAGGAAGCAATAAAACACTTTAGATTTTAAACCTAGTAATTAAAATTACTTTTAAAACAATAGAAAAACTTCTAGCTCTAGACATTGTCTGCTTGCTGCATTGAAACTGAGAGAACACAATCGTAAAACATTCCAATTCCTTCCAACTTATTTTATTGAGGTTTTGCAAGTTCACTCTGTATGTTCCAGCTTCTACTATTTAATCATACATTTGCACAGGTATATAGTTTATATGCATTTCTGTTCTTTTCCAGTAGGGTACACTGTGGTTACATTCTTGACGCTCAGTACATAACATACAGTTCTAGATAAATCATAGCAATATTCACAAATGACATAAAATTATTTACAAAATTCCAGCTAGCTGGGCTGGTAGCATTACACAAATGTAAAAAGCTGAGAGATGCTAGTGTGTATGCTGCTGGTAAGGCTTATCCCATTTGTAAATTTAAAGATGGTGAAGAGAATTATGACAATATGCTTGGAAATGACAACCAACAGGTGCCTTCCACATTTGATGTTACCAGGAAACTTACTCAGACAAATCAGGAGTTTTCTACTGGTTTTTCTATTGATGTGAATGCTCTTCCTGTTGGAGCTTTTAACGTTAAAGACAGAAGCCCAAAAGCTGGTTACTTCATCTTCCCCTTTTCGGGACTGGTTTCTGGGGAATTTCTCCAAAAAACAGTGTGTCCCAAGGGGCAAAAGGAAGGGGAGAGGCAGAGGCAAGTGAAGCTGACTAAATCTGACAGCTTGATATATGATTTTTCTGTTTTGAATTTTAGTGACTTCATCGTGCAAGACAGATATTTGGTTCTTTTGAACAAAGGATTTTCATTTGTTCCCTTATGCAGAGCTAATTTAGTTAATATTCTTAAAGAACTCAAACTATATGTATGAAAGCTTAATTTGCATTTTATTTTGCAGGATATAGTTCTGGATGGGGGGATTGATAAGCTCAAGAAGAGCACTTTCAAACCCTCACCATCATATTTTGCAATTTTTTTCAAACATTTGTGAAAAAGAAATTAGAGAGGTTTTAGCTGCCTAAGAGTTTGTTTTTTTTTTTTTAATATGACTAATTTTGAAAGACCAGCTTTAGCTAAGCTAATGAATGTTCAGGGGCTTCGAATTATGAAGTCTGATAAGGGCAATAGAGAAGTTCTTATCAACTTTGTTGATTATGTTGAGAGCATTTATGCTTTATTGTCTGACTGATTTCTATGAGCCTGCATTGATCAATGAGATAAATCACTATTTTTGTCAGATTGACTATATGTTATTAGATCTTTTACATAATGGGCAAATTGATATTAAGCTTTGAGAGTTCTTACAGGTGGAATTTCTTAAGTTGGGGAGGTTTTTTGGTATTAAGAAAACCCACAAAGTTATTGTTGAAAATGATTTTCCTTCTTTTAGACCCATTATTTCTGCAGGTGGAACTAAGACAGAATTTATTTCTATTTGTTTAGATTCGGTAGTTAATTCTTTGGCTCAACCATCAAGATTTTGAGAGATTCATGGGCATTACTGGATTTATTATGTCAATACACTTTTTCTGGAGTGAGAAATTCAAGTTCAGTTTGGATGCAACTTCATTGTATTCTTACTTTCCATGTGATGCGGGTTTAGATTTTTTATGAAATACTTAAATTTCACAGATTTGGAAGGTACTTTTGTTAGTACTTTGTGCATCTTTGTGGAGCTTGTTTTAGATGACAATCTTGTGTGTTTAATGAGGACTTTTTTAAATGGAAAAAAAGAGTGACAATGGGTGCAAGGATGGCACTCTCCTATCCTAGTTTAGTGATGAGTTGGAGGGAACACGAGTTTCTTTGTGCACACAATTTGTTTCAGAAGGTAGCCTTTTACAACAGGTATATAGAGGATTTGTTTTTTTTATTTGAGAAGAGGTTGAAGCTTTCATTTGTGACCTCAATAATAGTACATCTTTTTTGAATTTTACTGAAGGGTGCACAAGACCTGCGGTTAATTTTCTATATGCTGAAATTACTATGGATTTGGTTTTGGGCATTTTTCATAGTAATATTTTTAGGAAACCAACTTTTGTCAATAATCATCTTTCTTCTAGCAGTAAGCACCCTGAATTTATGAAGAGAAATGTTGTTAGGGGTCAGTTTATTAGAATAAGTCATCTCATTAGTTCTATATCTATTTCGTCTGATGCCTTGTAGCATTACGACCATTTTGAGTTCAAATTGGAAAGTTATTTTGGGCAACAAGGATCTTAATAATGTGCTTGGTGTGGCACCAAAATTTAGTTATAAGAAGAATTTTGATCTCAAAAAGTTATGAGAGACTACCTATTACTGGTAATGTTAAATAAAAGGGGCATGTTCCGTTGCAATGGATGCAAACAGTGTAGATTTATTTACTAAGGATCTAATGTTGTCCTTAGGCATACCGGTTTGCAGTTATGAGCTAAAGGCAGGTTTGCACACTATTCAGCATTTGTGGTGTACTTGGCTGCCTGTGATTCTTGTCAATGTTTTTACGTAGGAAAAACTATTAGAATACGGTGCACCTGCATTTCTGAGCATCTGTTAGCTATTAAAAATAAGGATGCTACGAATACTTTAGCCAAGCATTCCTTACTTTGCACCAACTTTATAAATTTTTTATTTTTTGTATTGCATTTTATAAATCCTAGTTCCTTTATTGGTGATTTTAAAAATCTTTTAGAAGTAAAATAACTGAATTAGCAGATTTTCTTGCAAGCTGACAGGTTGCCAAGTTTAAATGACGCAATCAATATTAAATGTCAATTAAAAATGTTATTTTTACCTTTAGGTGGTATTCTTTATGAAAATTTAAGAAACATTTAGTATTTAAGTACTCAAATATTCTAGTTTATTATGTCTTGTATAAGATTATGTATGTTGGTGGTTAAGAATTTGAATTCACTGATTGTAGTCACGACTTCATTTTGTATAAAAGGACTTTTGTTTTTTTACTTTGCACTGAAGCCCTGAACAAGTTCAAGAGAATAAACGAACGAAAGCCCTTAGCTTTAGTTTTGTGGTGTACTGTGTTTTTTTCACCATCTTGCAGCCTCCAGCGAATTTACAGTTTACCAGCTTTCTTTTTGCGGTTTCTGCCTTCCTCATTCTTTCACAATTAGAATAAACATTAACAAGTGAGCCTGACAATTCAAATTTCTGAAAATCAAAGCTGCAGAAGCATACACTATTTTCCCATACCCATCAACAATCTTCCCATCCTAACCATAAAGAGTGAGATAGGAATTAACTAACTGTTTAACAGCAGTAGGAATAACTAAAGCTACAGCTGCAGGGTCAGACTTGGGAAAAGTGCACACTTAAAAAGACTTTATACATTCTACCTCATAGCCGGCCTTAGGCATAGGCCAACTAGGCAGCCGCCTAGGGCGCCGCTCTAGCAGGGGCACTTTTCCAATATTTATTTGGTGTAGGTAGACCAGGATATGGGCACCAGGTGGTGTGGTGGGGGGTGCCGTGGAGCCCTTTTGCCTAGGGCACCAGTTGACCTAAGGCCGCTCCTGTTCTACCTGCGTTTTAGGGTCTGGCTGGCTATCAGAAAAAATACAGGACCAAGACACCCACACAATCTCCAAAGTTGATACAACTGGAGGAAATGGTGAAGGTTAATGGAATCCCTTTTGTAACCCCTCATAAGAATTTCTGAGGGACTGAGAAACCTCAGTGTACTCCCACTGAAAACACTAGCACAGTCTGAAAATAGTCACAAAGAGACAGGACCCCAAAGGGAGACTCAGAAACTGAACTCTTCAGAGTCTGAATCAGAAAACTTGCATCTGTCCCTTCATCTTTCTGTCCAGATTCAGCACCTTCAATCTCTTTAGAAATGGAATTTCCTTACTTTTTACCAGAAAACAATAAATAAGGAGGATCAAAAGCCTGAATTAAACTCTGAGCCAGATCCAAAAAACTTCTCCTGTCTAAGAAAATTTAAGGCTGAGTAAATACATGTTTGGTTTTCAGTTTCTTTTTGACAGAAAAAAATGGGGCCAATAGTGTTATTCCGCATGAATGACAAAACATAAAGCATTCCCTGTTCCCTCTCCCAGTGCCAAAAAGAGTGTGGCTCTCCCTTGCCCATTAAGGGGATCGCAAAAGATGCAAGGGACATGACTAACCCCCAGTCCAAAGTGGCTGTAGATGCTACACTGTAGCGATCCAGGGGTAAAAGATGAGTGGTTTCGGGTACAAAAATTGCCACAGCAGAGTCATACACCTGTTCCTGAGGAAAACAGCTAGCCTGCTGTCGTGGCAAAGGCTGTTTGCTTAACATTTTGTGGCTGGAAGGAGGACAGATCTTGGGACGGACTGATTGTTCCATGGTCAATCTGAAAATGGTGCCTCTTTCCCAGAGAAGAGGAGTGGCAAAACATGGTAAAATCTGAAGTCTTTAAAAGGCACTTTTTGCACACAAAGCTCAGTAAAAAGTAATTTAAAACACAACACCTGCCAGCCCCAAAAAGTAAAATAAACACAATTTCCCCACAGAACAATGTTTGTTTAAATGCCTTAAACAACTTTTAGACAGACCAGGAAAAAAAAGAGCATACTCATTTAAATGTACAAATCAGTTTCATGACAGTATATTAAAACACAAACTCCTAGCTTTAAAATAACATTCCTGTAGAAGAAAGAATTAATAATCAACAAAAGTAATTGAATGTAAGGTCCCCCCCCCCCAAATAAAACTTACCAGCGCAGCAAAGGAAAAGTACAAGCAGACTGTTGATCCTCAAAAGCCTCAGAGGAACGTACTCTTCAGCAGCAGTAAAGGTCTAAAGGGCCTGGTGCCTAAACTTGCATTTTAGTCAGCTCAGCTTGAGCTGCCTGACAGTTTGAGTGCATGGAAGGTGCCCTAAAGTTTTGAAAGATGGCTGGTGGTTATATCCTTGGCAGGATATAATCTGTACAGCTAAGGCCACTGCAGCAGTAATCTATATGATGAACATCGCTACATACAATGACATTCCTGACATCAGCTGCTTCATTCAGTTAGGGTATTTAAAAAAAACAAACAGCACGCAGGACAGCAAATGTAATGCAGCACACTACTTCCCCTTCCTAAGCCATCAAAGCAACATTCCCAGCTCTGGAAGTGGGGGAGTTGGGAGGGTAGCACCAAGGACGCAAAATAAAAAGGAGCACTGGAACTGACAGAGCAGCTAATGGTCGGGTAGAGGGCACACAAAGGGGACCACAAAAATTAAAACAGCAGTAATTCATTTAAAAAAAAAGGAGAAATGGAAAATGACATATAACACACTAACAAGACAAAACACCAGGCACACTAGTCACCCCTTATGTACAAAGAAAAAGGCAAGCCTCATTTGAAAGAATACATGATCATAAGAATATAAACTTCTGCATAATAACAATTTCATTTTAACTCAAATAAAAATAAGGGGATACAATCCTGATTTGTGGCAACAAGCCACAATGATCCTAGTCAAAGGGCAGCATTAACTCAGATCCTGATAACTAATAACGTATTGCTACTACTATCCTGTTACAGATGAAAATGAGCAACAGAGTCACCTCCATTAATCCACCTTCACCAGTAATTTCAGGCCCTTTTCTATTTAACATCCTCCCAAAATTTCCTAAATTCATCACCACCAGTAATTTCAGGCTCATTTCTAATCTAGCACTCCCTCACAAAACTTTACCACAAGTTGGTTTTCCATCCAATTGTCTACCTATATTCAGAAATATAGCATACTATCACCAGTCAGCATGTTTTTGGACAGGCAGGGTGCAATGAAAGTGTACACTTTAAATGATGACATTCTTCAGAAAGCTAACAAGTCTAGCTGGTTCAGTATTTACAGACCTTATTAAAGCTTTTGATCTAGTTGATCACAACCTATTACTTAACTTCCTCACTGATTTAGGAATATGCCCAAAAGGCCTTGGCTGGTTCAAGGACTGTGCTTCTAACAGAACCTTTGCTATACAATTAGGTACAAATCTGTAACCCTGTCTGCAAGACTCCATTTTAGCACCACCTTTTGTCTCTATTTTCATTAGCAGGCTGCCCGGCGAATTTCCACAATTACTGATCATCCAATGCACAGACAACATGGTTACCCCATGAACCAGCCCCTCCCATCTCACAGTTGAGAGATCTAAAAACAACCCAACTCTACCTTCCAAATGGCCACAGAAAATTTCCCTATTATTACACAGCAATAAAATAACTTACGATATTTGGAACCTAGCAAAGGTTCATATTAGCACCCCCTGACTGGTATATCCTACATAACAGCTGTGGCAAAGCAGTGACCACTAGACGCTTCTAGTACCTGGGTGTATGGCTTGAGCAACATTTAAAATTTCAGTATTATGTTAATTCATTTAATGGATCCATCTCAACTTACTGAAAAGCAGTAAGTGAAAGCTACAATACTGAAAGTACAATGCTGAAATGCCAAAAGGCTGTAATGTTAAAATGCTGAAATCCAGATACTTACTCCCAAACATGGGCAGAAGGCTTGACTTGCCCCCCCCCCCCTTGCACAACTCATGTTAGTGCTCATGTCTGAGTTTTACTAACAGGGGAGTGATACTCGTTGTGTGGTTGTGGACTGATACAGTGTACATATGTAGTACATGTATGCTATTAGCAGGTATTTTGAACTCAACATTGTAAAGTTTCAACACTGTTGCATTCAGAATTATGACTTTGTGTGCCACTATTCAGTAAATTGTCACATACGCAAGATAAAATGGGAAAAATTAAACTTCTCTGCAAAAACTCCTTAGCAACACTATAACATGACCTATCATCACCACAGCATCATAGAAAAAGGAAATCAAACCAGAAGTGGATAAAAACCAGGCAGCAACTGACTGTGCCAAAAAAAAGAAAGAATATAAGGTGAAGGACCAGATGAGCAGGCAAGAAATGTGGAAAAAACAAATATAGTTGCAAGTATAGAAAACTTCTGGAAGACCCTGATGTTGATCAAGAACGAACGCAGGAATGGTAAAGGAGAGGTGAATTCAAAACAAAAAATGAAAGGTTAATATTGGCAGCCCAAAACAGTGGGCTACGTACACGCTGGTTTACAAAGTCCATTGTAGATGTAGGAGAAACAGACATATGTAGGTTTTGTAAAACTGAACTGGAAACAGTCATACACCTTGTTGCTGGTTGCGATGCACTAATGGCAGAGGGGCTGTATACTGAAAGGCATAATAATGTGGCGAGACTGTTGCACTGGAGATTGTGCAAACATTATAGTACTGAAGTGGCTGAAAAACACTGGAAACATGAGCCACAAAGAATCACAGAAAATGATGGTTTGCATTACATGGGATCACCCAATACCAACAGTTCAAAAGATAGGTGCTAGAAAACCGGATACAGTGGTCCAAGAAAAGAAGACAAAAGTAGCATTGGATCACTGAAATCGCTGCACCTAGTGACTACAGTGTCTTGAGTACAGACAGACACAAAGTCATAAAATACCTGGATCTGCAGGCAGAAACAAGAGCAATGTGGAAGAAAGATACCCAGACAGTTCCAATAGCAGTAGGACTCACGGGTCTTATAAAAAATAATTTACAATCGTATTTAGATGTGTTACCAATTCATGTAACACTGTACGAATTGCAGGTGGAGTCATTACTGGGCACATTGCAGGTGCTGCGAAGAGCACTTTTGGTTGACATCAAACAGTGAAACAATACTAATTTCATGAACTTTAATTGTACTTTGACTTAGGAATGGGGTCCATTCCAGTCATGGTATTAGAACCCCAAAAGACTTGGAGAAATAAAAAACGACAAAAGCCTTTCAACCCTACAAGCAAATAGCAATCAGCAATCATGTCTGTAGATTTTTTAGTCTTTCTCATAAAGGAAAAAAACACTGCCTTACTGTCACCAAACCAAAATGGGTACAGACAAAACAGAGATACCTTTTTACTACTATGCTCTTGTTGACAAGATGTCTGCCAACCATCACCCTTCCCCTGAACTTGACAAAATCCAATCATTGTCGGGGGGGGGAAGGGAAACAGACATGTGAGCTCTATCAACAGGGAGAATCACAATGCCTTCCCAAAAACTGCACGGTACCACAAAACCACACTCAAGGTTACCACTAGGTAGTAACTTGATGAGCCTAACGTCTGCCCCCAAGCAGTGCATTTTGCACCTCCACCACATCTCCAAAGGTACTGTAAAGTACAGTTGTGTACACCTACCATAAATGTAGATGTTAGAGTGTCTTCACTGTTGCAGTCATGACTGTAGGGTTCTCCCCTGCCAGCAGGCAACCCTCGGTCGGCCAGAATCCCAAAGTCTGGGTCCGGTGTCGGCTGTTCAACCATGCTCCCTGACATCAGAGTGCCAGGAGTACAAAGCTGACAACCGACGCCATCTTCTCCAGTTTTTCTTGCCCCAGATGTCAGGAGTCCCAAAATGAAAAAGGTCCCATAACCTTTGCAAATACACCTCAGAAGAATGGTGAAAAAAGGAAATACACAAAAGTAAAAATAAGAGGGGACAGGAGGGAGGGAAACCCAGACTGCAACAGTGAAGACTCTCGAACATCTACATTTATGGTAGGTGTACACAACTGTACTATGTTCATCGTGTTTCACTGTTACAGTCATGACTGTAGGGTAGAATCCCAAAGCTGAAAGAAAGGGAGGTGGTCATAAAGAGGAAGGGGCGACTAAAAGGCCCTGCAAGACTGCAGAGGCAAAGCCTGCCCTAGACTTAGAGTAGAGAGGTAGATTGTAGTGCTTAGAAAAAGTATTCTCTGAACTCCAAGTTGCAGCTTCCAAAATGTCCTTGGTAGGAACTCCCCTGAGGAAGGCCGCAGAAGTGGCAGCAGCTCTGGTGGAATGAGTCCGTATACTCCCTGGGATTTGCTTTCCATGGTGATAATAACAAAATCTGATTCTATGAGCAATCCATTTAGAAATGGTCTGTTTTGAAATGGCTTTACCTTGGGAACTTGAAGCATAAGAAACAAACAATTGTTCTGATTTTCTGATGTCCTTGGTTCTGTTCAGGTAAAAACGTAGTTGTCTGTGTACATCCAAGGAATGTAAGATCCTTTCCCCTTTATTTTGAGGAGTGGGGAAAAAGGTTGGCAAGTGGATAGTTTGATTTAAAGCCACTTTGGAAACCACCTTAGGCATGAAGGTAGGATTAGTCCTCAAAGATACACTGTCTTGATGAAAAATAATATAAGGTTCCACAGCCATAAGAGCTTGTAACTCTGAAACTCTCCTGGCAGAGGTTAGGGCTAACAGGATAGCTGTCTTCCAAGATAAAAACTTGATGTCAGAAGAGGCAGCAGGCTCAAAAGGAGGCAAGGTTAGTTTTTCCAAAACATAGTTGAGATCCCAAGCAGGAATGGGAGGAGATCTAGGAGGTCTTAAGTTCTTAGCTCCTCTGAGAAACTGTCTCATGAGCTGGTGGGAAAAGATGGGAGGGTCTGTATTATAATGAGCATAAATAGCAGAGGCATGTATCTTAATGGAAGAGAGAGAGAGACCCTTATGTAAGAGATCTGTCAAGTAAAGTAAAATTAAAGTAATGTTAGGAAGAAGAGGATCAGAATCCTTAGCCTGCATCCAGGAGCAAAATCTTTTCCATTTTCTTGCATAAGATTTTCTAGTGCTAGGACGTCTGGCTTCTAAAATGACATCCATAACCTGCTTGGGCAGTAAAGAAGAAATCAAAGGCCCTGGATTAACCAGGCCGCCAGGCTGAGAGTTCTGACATGAGAGTGTAGAACCTGACCCTGATGTTGGGACAGAAGGTTCGGAGACTGAGGTAAAACCCAAGGGGGCTCCAGGCATAGGTTTTTTAGAGTTGGATACCAAAACTGCCGAGGCCAATTTGGAGCCAGCAAGATTATCATCTTGGGCTTGTCCTGTTTTATCTTCAATAAAACCCGTGGAAGAAGAGGAAGAGGCGGAAAGGCATATCCCGAGAGGTTCCTCCAACTGAATGACAGGGCGTCCACTTTCCAAGCTTCTCTGTGGAAAGTCCTGGTGCAAAAATTCTGTAGTTGATGATTGAGATGGGATGCAAAGAGGTCTATGTGAGGACATCCCCAGACTGCTGTTATCATCCTGAATATTTTGGTGTCCAGCATCCACTCGTGTGGATCCAAAAGGTTTCTGCTCAGACTGTCTGCCAGGAAGTTTTGTTTCCCTGGCAGAAACTGAGCTTGAAGGTCCAGATTGCAAGCTAGAGCTGTGTTCCATAGATCCATGGCTAGTCTGCAAAGGGGGTAGGAATGAGATCCCCCTTGCTTGTTTATGTACCACATAACTGTGGTGTTGTCTGTCTGTATTAGCAGTTGTCCTGGTTGTAAGAGATTCCTGAAGGCCAATAGAGCTTTCTGAATGGCTAACATTTCCTTTAAATTGATATGCAGGTGCTTCTGATCCTTTGTCCAAAGGCCCTGCAAACAATTGCCCTGAAAATGGGCTCCCCAAGCATAATCCGAGGCGTCCGTGGTTAGAATCTGAGTGGCAGGAGGCAGATGGAA
Source organism: Protopterus annectens (assembly GCF_019279795.1). NCBI lineage: Eukaryota > Metazoa > Chordata > Ceratodontiformes > Protopteridae > Protopterus > Protopterus annectens. The sequence continues at coordinate 909,004,494 of NC_056748.1, read as the reverse complement.
GGGTTTCCCTTTGTTTAGAGCACATGCCCTGGCCACCAAAGAAATTCCTTTTGAAGGCAAGGAAGGACAGAGATCAGTATGTCTAAACTGTGGCAATGCTGAGACCATACACTTTTTAGGTACCACTGTATTTTCATGTGTAGTCTTGCATATGGTACGAGAAGGATGCAGGAGGCCATGTAACCCAAAGCCTGCAGGAATTTCCTTGCAGATAGTTGAGTTAGAGTTGCCAAGGTTCTGAAAGTTGAAGCCAGCTGTAATTGTTTTTCGGATGTCAGAAATGCCATCTGGGTTGTGGTGTTTAGAAGTGCACCCAGAAAAGTTATCTGTTGTGATGGTGTCAAATTTGACTTTTTTATGTTCACAGAGAATCCCAGGAACTTGAGGAGGTTCTGTACAAATTCTAGATGCTGGAGTAAGACATCCTTGCTGTCTGCCTGAATTAGACAATCGTCCAGATAAGGGTAAATTTGAATTCCCTTGAGTCTGCAGTAAGCTACTACTGGAGCCTGGCATTTGGTGAAGACCCTGGGTGCAGTAGACAATCCAAAGGGCAGCGCAGAGAATTGAAAGTGCCTCGATCCGGCCTTGAACCCGAGGTATTTTCTGCGATCCTGCCTGATGGGAATGTGTAAATATGCCTCCTTTAAATCCAAAGTTACCATCCATGCATCTTTGGACAGCATTGGAAGTAGCTGCTGTTGAGTAAGCATCTTGAATTTTGGAATCTCTAGAAAGGTGTTCAAGACCGACAGATCCAGAATGGGACTCCATGAGTTTTGCTTCCTTGGGACTAGAAAGAGCCTTGAGTAAAAACCTTTGCCCATCTCTGAAAGAGGAACCAGTTCTATGGCATTCATAGCCAAAAGAGCTTCCACCTGGTTTAAGGCCTCCGTCCAATGATGTTTTGGAAGGTCTGGCCATCCACTTGGCCTTGGCAAGGTATGAAAATGGAATTTGTAGCCTCTTAAAACCACATCCAAAACCCATTTGTCTTGGGTTATTTGAGTCCAATTTTGATAAAAAAGAGAGAGAGTTTTCCTCCGAGAGGGGCTTCCAGGCAAGAAGTTCCTGTAGCCCAACAGAGTCATTGAGTTTGTTTTCTTTGAGATTGTAACCTGTCCTCTCCTCCCCTAGGGGTGGAAGCAGTCCACCGTCTTGGTCTATAAGCAGCTTGTGTTTGAGGCCTCCCTCTGGAGCGTCTATATCTACCCCTCTGAGGCCTGTCTGAAGTGGGAAAGGACCAATTTTTTGAAGGCCAATTCCTGCTAAATCTAGGTGGCTGTACTTGTAAGAAATCTTTAACTGTTTGCGTGGATTTCGCCTTATCCTCCATCTTTTTAATCACCTCTTCAGCTTTTGATCCAAACAAAACATTATGCTGAACAGGAGCATCCAATAATTTAGCCTTTACTTGTTCAGGTAAATTTTGTTCCTTTAGCCATGCATGCCTTCTAATGACTGTGCCAGAGGCCGCAGCCCTACAAGAAGCCTCCAAGGCATCAAATCCACAGTGTAAACCTCGCTTCCCAACCTGTTCAGTGGCATGCAATAAGTCATGTAATTCCTTATCATCTGCACAGGCAGAAATGGAAGTAAGCTTTTGTTTTAAGACAGACAAGAGAAATTGCTGGTATTTAAGCATATGAAACTGACAGTTTAAAGCCCTAATGGACAAAGTAGCAGAAGTGTACACCTTTTTGCCCCATCTTTCTAAGGATCGAGAATCCTTTTCAGTAGGAATGGGATTTTTGGCAGAAGCGGCCTTAACTCCCTTAGGACCCTGAGAAATGGTTTCAGGGTCAGCAGAAGGGTTCTTGTATAAAAACTGATGGGAATCAGGAACCCTGTAATATCTATCAGGCTTAACAGGAGCAGGAGGAAAAGAGTTAGGGGTTAAGTTAGCCTCCGAAAAGGCATCATCCACAATATCCAAACAGGAGGAATAGCCAGGGGTCTATGTTGGGGAAGAAGAAGAAAATCCCACAGTCTTTTCTTGGATTCTGAATACTCCTGTCCTTCCCAGTGGAAATGTTCCCTCATTTCATGCAAAGTTTCCGCAAAAGAGAAATCCTCAGGGGGAGAAGCTGAAGGAAAGGATTCTTCAGCATCAGAATCCTCATAAGGAGAGAAAGAATATTCCTGATCAGAAGAAGAAACTGAGGAAACAGAAGCCTGATCAGAGTAATCATAATAAACATCATGCCTTGGCCTTTTGTCTGGAGGGGGATGTGAACCCCTAATCATAGTAAGTAAATCCTCCGCCATCTTGAGTAACTGTTTCTGTGACTTGGGAGCCAGTTCAGAAGAGGCCTGTGTTGAAGTCTTTGATTTAGGAGTCTTTGCCTTTGTCTTTGGCTTTGCTTCTTTCCCTGTTAACTTTCTTAACCTGTTCTCTCTACCTCTTATCCCTTTCTCCCTACCCCACTCTTATTGTTCCACTTTCATTACTTATTATCTTTGTATCCTGATCTCTAAGTATTTTTAATTCCTGTATGATGTTGTTTTAAATTTCTCCGTGTGTGGTAATAAGTAATTAATTTTATACTAACTTGTTAGAAGATTTTTGAATTTTTTTTGCTGTTTTTACTAACCTTTTCCTAAATGGCTTATTATCATTTATGTTGATTTTTATGTATGTATACATTTTTTACTTCTGTGGAGCTTTTCTCCTCGGGCCTCTACTGAAAATGGAAATATATCCAGCTAGACTAGCCCGGTCAACAAATGTAAAATAAAAATAAATAAATAAAAAAGAAATAGTAGCTGAGTAGGCCTGAAAACCCCTTCGGAAGCCGGTACCTGCACAGCGGCTCCGGACCCATCCGAAGGAGCATTGTCCGAAGGTCCTGCAACAGAAATATTTAAAGGCCTGGCTCCTCTTGAGAGTCCGTTTCGGCCGTCGGTTCTGAAATGGCCGACAGGGGCTGCAAAAGCGCCTCACTGACGACGGCCGAACCTGAAGCTGGCTCCGCTTGTGCGCTATCATCAGATTTGGACCTCGGAGGCCTGTCTTTATCCTTGCAACGTTTGTGAACTCCGGTAGCCGGGACCGTATCAGACGACATTTTGTAGTTAAAGCGCCTACCGAAGTAATGAAAAGCAAAATCGTACCTTCGCTTAATTGTACGTTGATTGAATCTAGCACAAAACCGACAACTAGCTACGTCGTGGTCAGGGCCTATGCAAGGAATACAGTAAGAATGAAAATCCTTATGAGGTATTTGCTTCCCACATGAAATACAATTATTAACTTTTTCTGACATCGGAGTGGAGCAAGAAAAAAGTTTCCCCAACGGGGTACTTAGCTTTGAGTGGAGAAGAAAGTCTTCGGACCGAAGTATATCAGAAAAATTCATCAGGAGTCAGCCGACCGGCACTTGTGAACTGCTATCACCGCACGGCAAGAAAGACTGGAGAAGATGGCGTTGGCTGTCAGCTTTGTACTCCTGGCGCTCTGACGTCAGGGAGCATGGTTGAACAGCCGACGCCGGACCCAGACTTTGGGATTCTGGCCGACCGAGGGCTGCCTGCCGGCAGGGGAGAACCCTACAGTCATGACTGCAACAGTGAAACACGATGAACATCAGTGTGTTGCTAGGACTGGCCTGCACCCCTCCACCCCAAGATGGACATGCCTAATCTCCCTTGCCAACTCAGTCTGCTGAGATGCTAATAAAAAAACTATGACTCTCTTATTTCCACCCAAAACAATTTAGTCGTATACTGAGCTCAGACTGGAATTAACAAAAATGTTGTAAATGTTGCAAAGTACACCTGTGTCCATACCCCAAACATTACCTAAGCTCCACTCACAATCTTTCACATGTCTAAAATACATTACACAAACATGCCACACAGTTGTACTACATTATCTTTCCCTCAAATTCACATAGTAACTCCAATACCTTTTTCTTTTTTTTTGTCTACAAATGCTCTACATGTCATAGGTGCTCCTAATTTTACTTTCAATTTCTACAGTGCAATACATTGTTTCATATTGTCATCATTCCAGTACAGAAACACATCCCCAAGCCACCATAAACCAGAAACATGGCTAGGGTGGGGCGAAGGGGCAGACAACCAGGGTGCAAAGTGTTAAGAGGGTGCAGTCAACAGATGCTGATTGGTCTTTAGTGCAAGCACATTACTGATTACCTACATTTATTGCTGGTACCAGTATTTCATTTTACTGAAGTGCTTATTACTCTCTGAGTGGCCTAAACTGTAGAAGCTCCATGTTTCAAATACAGAAAGCAGTTTGTTACAATTTAAAAGCTACTTTTTTTTGAGGTTACAGTGGTACTTGGCAAAAGTCCTGCAGCACATATAGCCTAATTAGATTCAATGCAATGACATATAACATCATCGTTGACACACACAGCATGTTAAGTGTAAATGGACAGATTATTTGGATAGTCCAAACAACGGCCAAGGTGCTGTCCTTCACCTTGTAATAGTAACCAACAGTGCTGCTGTGTTATGGGTCCTCTACTAAATGATAGTTTCCCCCTCCCCACCACATATCCACAAGATTATAGGGAACTTTGGATCAGCGGTTGTGCAGACAACTGCAAGCTTGTATAATTGCAACTTCTATAAATGGAGTATTGCTAACAGAGAGTTAGCTGCACATGTGTTCTGAAATAATGTTTGCTTGTCTTCACCAAGAAAGGCATCATACTCAAGTTTGGAAATGAACATACAGAAGACGTTTGATTATAACTACAACACAAATCAAAACTTAATAAGGATAAACTTCCAGATTAGTAAACTGAATGATAAATGTGGTAACACTGCAATACTCAAAGCCACATTTGCGCACACTTAACAGGAGAAGATATGGTATCTCTATATGTCTCATTAACAGTCATTAGCACTGAACATAATGTCATATTCTACAACTTCAAACAAACATAACTCAGTTGGAAAAGGTCTATATTTTCAATAAATAAACCCAAGGTAAGAAAAATAAAAGCAAGTTCTATATCTTTTATGCACTCCAGGTTGCCACAACTTGGCAAATATTTTTTTTCTCTCTGAGTTGTAGTGACTATATAGTTAGCTGGGGTGTGAGGGGAACACTATTTCCACATTAAAAAAGGTCTTGAAATTTGTGCAGAACAGTATGTGATGAAGTGAAATTAAACTGAACAGCTTTTTACAAGTGTGACTGCATGTGACTGCCACAGTCGGATTGTTTTGAGATTAGGCTTTCTGATTTTGAAGTCTTGATATTTTTACTTCCATACTAAATCCCACCCTCCTCTATAATACACAAACAACCTTACAAGCCTGCAGAAATGTATTAAAATAAGTAGACTTATGGTCCTCTCCCCTCAGTAAGGATGCACCACTGTCTGTGTATTAATAACACAAACTACTTGCCCATTAAGGAATGTTCTAGTAGTGACTCTGCACCCTAAAAAACAGCTACAGTATATTGATTTTTTCCCAGGGCAACTTGAAGACCCATAACAGACAACACTCTTCAGTTAAAAGCAAACCAGTTGTATACTCAGGACTGTACTAACAGACAACGCACTACAGCCTCATTGACATGGTCACTGCTCTCATCAAGTTTAACGTGTGCAGGCAAACACTGGTCATCACTTTAAAAACATTAGGCAGGTAATACCGCATATCCCTAGATTAAAAACAGAGAGGGCAATGCAGAACAATAATGTAATCCCCTCTTCACACAGCATTCTGAAATGAACAAGCAACAATATTTGAATTATCAGTAGTAAAAAAACAGCTGTTACCTTTCTGTGACCAACAATAACCTACATAACCTACATACTAGGAGGAAGTCATGCTTCTACCTGGCTAAAAATGCATTTTAAGGGGGAAAAACAAGCAACATTCAGTAGTACTCAGCTTAGAGCACCGCTTTCATAACAGCTTGCTAGCATATCCTTACTTTCAAGGGTCGTGCTTCAACCTGCTACTCAGACACAAAAAAAAAAGTCTTACAGCGATGGCAGAAGTACTACTAGTGCCCACCTGTTCTTCAGACTTTAACAGAGGACATTCAGTTCTTCTCTGACAACCCTACTGCCTCTTGCCATTATGGCTTCTGTTTACATTTCTCAGACTGCTGTACTTGTTAATTTTGCTGCCTCACAGTCTCTCAGTGCTTAATCCCCCAGTTTGGATTTTGGCTAGGGTACATTCTGTACATAACATGTATGTCCTCCCTGTGTCTGTTTAGGGTTTTGTGAGGTGATTCTGTTCATCCCAAAACATTCTGTAAGTGAACTGGCATGATCCAACTTGGCCACTGGTGTGCCTGATGAATATGAGTGCATCCTGTAACTGCTTTCTGCCCTGTCCAAGACTGTTTTCTCAGCCATACCATGCAGGATTTAGGTAAATGTTAACAAGCTAACATACAGAAGTAGCCATAATACAGGAGTAAGTATGTTACTGCTAGTAAATACTGCTATCAGTTTCACTTGGTACTCAAGGAACTAGGCAGACTATTATGGGGATTCAGCTGAATGCAACACTTATTACACACAATAGATTTAAAAATGTTCTGTTAGCATTTTGCTGTCAATCTGAGCTGCTGTATAGTACCAAACAAGGAAAAGTAAAACGTCAACAGCTGACTTCATGTGAAAGTTCACAGCATGAGACACCGTTCCATTTCTGCAGTAGTAAATTAAATACTGCAGTGGAGCACAGATTTTTACTGCAGCACAACCCTACTGTACTTCTCCATACAAAAGACTGCAATAACGGATACTACTACACTCCAACACTGAAGAATAATGAGCCAACAAAATTCATTTTAGATCTTTGCATCCATTTTACAAGGATAACAGCAGTAGCTTGTTAAACTACAGAAACAGAAGTTCAAATGGTACCACAGGAAATAGCAATGCAGACCAAGCACAGGAAGGCCCACATCATACAGTCATTAAAGAGGGAATAGGGCTTCCAGGATATATCAAGATTAGTTTCTCACAGACGTGTATCAAGGTGAAGCCTCACTGCAGGCAACACAGCTGAATTTAAAACAAAATATGTCAGTGACAGAAATTCAGGAATATATACTCTGTTCTCTAGAGGGAAGACAGAGAACTGAATACTCTACTGCACTATTGAGGATTTCCCTTCCAGGGTAGAAAGCAGTAGTTGCCCTAGCCAACACCTGCAAAGATTGGTACCTGCCACTAAACACACACACAAACACACAAATGCAAGTCTGCAGCAAAAATCTACAATTATGGATATTTAACTATAAAGGGGCAGGTTTGCTGTTCAAGAGAAAAGACGAGGGTAATAGGTAAATGCAAACAACTTCAGACAAACTCCACCTCCTCTAGGGGTATGTTGAAAGCTAATAGATCAATCCCATCCTAAAAATACTAATCCATGCTTCAATGAGGAAGCTTCACAATTATATAAAAAATTAATTTTGTGTCTATTATTATACTTCTCTTGAGTTTCTGTATTTAAGTGGTGCCCCCTATCAACCTCAGAAAGAAGACCAATGAAACACTCACAGCTGCCCAGTTATTCTCTTTAGGGCACAGAAATAAGAGAGGGGTTCACCAAAAACATACACCGAGGGAGGACAGCTTTTATTTTATGTTATACACTTCTCGCCTTCCTCTTCAGCACCTCCAACATGACCTCTGGCTGGGCACAATCAAGCTTATTCCTACAAAGAGCGATAATAATGAATTTGCAGTCTTCTCTTTGCATTCCTGTAACTCCCTTCAAACATCACGGGTCAGTGCTATAAATCATCCCTCGGAAAAAAGTGAAGTTAGTCTAGGTCAGTTCTCATAGACTGCAAATCAAACCAAAGTCATCAGTGCCACTGACAGAAAACATGCGACAGCAGGCTGACTTACCAATCTGAACTTTGTCATGCTGACTCTAAAAGAAAGGTGCCAAAATTAGAAACAGGATGACTTTGGGGGAAAAAAAAAAAAGATGTACAGCTACTCAGAAATGAACATTAGTTCAGCCATACATGAGCAGTGGTGCAATAACTGGTCATGAAGTACCCATAGTGTCAATGCAGGATCTCAGCAAGGCTGTGACATAATGCAGATATTCTAGAAGTTCATTTAATATGCACCAGTGTCTTTACTAAAAGAAAAATCTGTACTACAGCTAGGAAAAGAAGCCTAAGAGAAAGTAGCTGAGGGTCAAAAATGTAAAAATAATCAGATTAAACATATACAATACACACACACACACACACACACATTTATATATACACATATATAAAACCTATTCACACAGTGTGCATTATAGCCTTATTGCAGTCCTTTGCAATGCCCTACCTCAAGCACAATTAAACGCCATAAAATCTTCTGCAACAACATGTCATCAATATGGACCAAATTAACCTCTAAATCATAATGAAAAAAAGATCCTCGATTTGAAACCTAAGTACACCATCGTCAGCCTGATAAAGCAGCGTCTAAATCCATTTCCAATTCATTAACACCCTCTCAAAATTTCATGCCTTTTTATGTGCTGACTAGGCAAAAGTGTGAGGCAATACATGGCTTCTCATCTCAAGCAAAGTAACATAAAATTACAGGAACCTCTGAAAACGCCAACTGTTGGATAAAACTAGGCAATCATTTTAAATTATAAACACACCTTTTGCCACTTCACTTTAGCTGCCTCCCCCCCACACACTCACACAAAGTGACAATGCTGTTGAACTATACCCTTACACACTCTAACAAATTATTAATGCACTGCTTACAACCCCCCCCCCCCCAATCAAATAGTGAAAACCATTACCAAACAACTATGTCTCCGGTAAACATTCCATTCTGGACTGGATTCTCACAAATACAAAATAAACTGAGAGAGTCCAAATCACACCCGTCTTCACACAGTCAGTGAACTGGATTCTGGAATGTACAGCAGTTGTAAAATGTAACCTTTACTACTAAACTTTTTTAACTTCAAGTCTGCCAAAAACTTCCTCAATCCTTTTCTCCTTCGACTGTCAGCTACTGGTCACCTGCATCACTACCCCAGATGATGCACTAGAATACTTCACCACCGTATCACCACCACCAAAATGTGTCAGTCCTCCAAAACGCAAGCCAGAACACTACACAACTAATGCAGTCCATGGGTGTAAACAACAGTCTGGCTTAAATATAGAAAAAAATGCTCCTAGATCTCACTCTGAATTGAATATAAAAATATGGCAAAATAAAAAAATCTAAGCATCTTTTAAATCTAAAAAACATGACAATGATCAATCCTAAACATTTCTGGCACAAAATCAATTTTCTTAAAAGTAGAAACATACTGCGCTCTCCCTTGTAATGAATCATATCCCTGTCTCCAGTTTCTAATACCCAGAAAAAAATTACTGAGTCACCCCTCCCAAAACTTAATCAACTCTTCTAATACTGCTCACACACTTCTATCTTTTCCAAATGATTTCTGCTGACATTTTAACTTAAAGCCTCTTGTCTTTACAGGACAGTAACAGTTATTTTCAATACATCATATTTAAGGAAAACTTGACATAGATAGCCTCACTCTCTTTTTCTAAAAGCTTGTTTCACCCTCACTGCAACCACTGTTCGACGTGTTTTTAACATATCCCTGACCACAAAAAAATCCCCAAATTTATGGAAATGAGCTACAGTAATCCTCTTGCCAAAGCAAACGGTTACATCATTCCTCCTCTTTCCAAACTTACACCACGACCTAATTTATTAGACTTTCTCTACGACTTTAGTCTGCTGTACAATGAATGGTATAGAATCTAGGCTGGTGCGACACCTTCATTGCCCTTCCTGTCCTTATCAACGTCAGTCACCTGCAACATGAACAATGACTAATCATTTATGGGCTACACAAAACAGTTCTGATTCTGTTTACCATCTCAAACTCATCTTTGAGGTACACAAATACAACTTAAAATAATGTTCTGATATATTGATCATATGAAGAGTCATTCAATGTCATGTAAACTCACCTCTGTGGTGTCCCTTTCCTCTCCCAAAAAGGAGTTCTCTTCTTAACAGGAAGTTCTGTGGATGCTTATATCTCTAGAGTAATTCATCTCCATCAATACCCTTCACAGTTGTGCTATCCTTGAGTTTGTAACACTCTCTTACAACCATCAAAACAACTCCATTAATGATCTTTTCTCAATTTATTCCTTTCTTTTTCTGACAGGGTGCTCATTATTAACTTATCAAAAAGTAAGAACAGCTCTCGGATCAACATCCATACTTCTTGGCAAGTTGAAAAAAATGCTGTAATTAAAAATATATTATTTTAAGCTTGGACAAAGGGTCTAAATCGCCTAAACATAGTAAGGTCTTAACAACTTTAATGCTATTGGCTGCCATAAAAATTATAGAAAATGGAAATCAAAATGTAAACTAACTAACTGTACTACTGAATATTGTAAAGGAGATAAAAGAACTAGAGGTATGATCTTTAGAATAGGGAAGGATCAACTTGCATAGAAAAATGGAATTTGTAGGCACAACACACGCACAATAATGTTCAAGAGGAGTACTGAGCAATTTATGCAATGCTGAAGTGAAGAAACATATAATACGCAAGTATGACAAATGTAAATAAGGTTTGTTTTCTTTTGCATTAATATATGTATTCCTGTGTTGTAAGTAATAATTTAATAAAGGTTTTTAAAAACAAACAAGTACAAGGCAGACTATCCAAACCATCTTGAAGTAGTAAGGGGAACCAGAGAGCGGTGCTTGTTTTCCCCACTGCTCTTTGCTATGTACATAGAACCTCTAACTGAAAAATAAGTCAAACAATGAGGGATATGATTGGAAGGGAAATAAAATTGGCCCTTTTAATATTCCAGGATTATTAACAATACTAAGACAATTTCAGTGTTTTCTTGCTTTAATCTTAATAAAAACAAAACAAAAGCTAAATCTATAAACTATATCCCTGCACGTGTTAGTGTATTTTGGGGGGGGGGGGGTTATAACACAATGAAATATTTAGAGTATGGTTAAAAAAAGATGCAACAAAAACAGCAAGAGAAATTTAGAGGACAGAAAACAAAAAAGACCAACAAGAGCTAGTACACTGCTTAATATGAACCTAGATAAAGTGCAATTTGTAAAAATGTTTTTGGTCCCACTGATGTTATATAGAGGACTATCTTACATAAACATCCCAGAAAAAAGACTATGGAAAATGACAGACAAGGGACACTAAAAGATTTTTCTGGGATGGGAAAAAAAACAAAAGTAAAATGGAAGAGGCTGACACTAGCCGACAGCTAGGGTGACTTGGCTATGGCAAACCTTAATATTTTGAAGTAAATCAGGTCTGCTATATAATGCAGGCAAATGACTACACTCCTACATGGAAGAAGCTGGAAAGCTATAGAAGGGAAAACATGGGATGGGAAGAAGAAGAGAAGCTTTTGGGTGCAGTTACAAAAAAAAGATAAAGTATGTGGACTACTACGTCTTCCAGATGGCGGACAAACATCAGAGAACTTAACAAGTTAAGACATGGAAAACTGAAGTTATTCTAACACTAATGAGTCTAAACACCACTGATAAGAGAAAGTTAGGGGCATCAAGTGCTAGCCAGCGTAAGTCAAATCAAAAGCCAAGATACTGGGAGCAACCACATCTAGCTGAGATAACAGAATGGAAGAAGCTAAACATTATTTAACCTCACAGACAGAGACCATTTATTATACAAGGGACTGGCACTGGGGTATATGAAAAGGGGAAAACTTGAGAAATCAAGAGAAAACACCAGGTTTAGTAACATTTATAACAGAATCTAGAACTGCAGAAAAGAAATTGTCAATAGGAAGTACACAGTACTTCATGAAAATTACCAGGGACAAGTTGAAAGGATAAGGACACACTAGTAGAGAAAATTAGACCCAAGGATAGACAGGAAGTATTGGGTAGACATGTGAGGCTCCTAGATACAATATCAATCAAAATGCAGTAGAATATTTGGACAGAAATGCCTTCACAGTTATAGCTATACACCAACAAGACTGACTTGCATGTTCCTCAATGCCCCTGTGAGGTGTTGGAGGTGTGAAAAGGAAAATGAGATATATTTTTGGAATTGTTCAAAATTGGAAAGTTTTAGGACAGAGGTCCAAAATATAAAAAAATAACGCGGGAGGCAGGGTAGTTACTCAAATTAGGGTGACAAAAATTACTACTGACATCTTGAGATAACTAACTGAATTAAGGTCTCTAGAGATATAAAATGGTTGATCTGTTTATTTTATTAGTAGTCACGGTAGGAAATCTAAGGAAGCATCTGTTATTAATGAAGTTATAAACATGCTAGACATAAGACAGTCAAGAGTTAAGATCAATAAAGAGAGGAAAGGGCAAACATATTATTAATAAATGGAACCTAAGGGATCAGTGTGTGCAGTATGAGCAAGTTAATGTTTAAAAGAAAGACCAAGAAAGCAACATAAGGTACATGCATTTTATACTAAAAAGTGTGAATGTTGTTCTACTCGGTGGTACTAATCTGGTCTGAACTGTAGAACAATGAAGGGAGGAGGTTTCAGGGCAAAAATCACAGAAAGACATTTTTCATGGAGGCAGATTTGTATGAAGTACTCCACTCATGAACATTGCACTGTATTGCACATACTGATTTTAACTTGATTAGTGTTTATCTGGATAAAGTAATGTTATTTTAAAGAAAGAAAAATATGACATCAAGGAAAGGACAAAACTAATGACTGTTCGTACAATCAGTATACAATCAGAAATTGGGGAGTGTAAAGGGAAAGTGAAGAAATTAATAGGTTCATAGGTTCATAGGTTCATACTAGGCTATCTGCCCAAGGGCATTTATAAGCCTAGCCCATAGTTATGTGGCTTTCGCCACCCCTTTAGTTTGAATAAAAACTATGCCTATCATTTTGCTGTGCCTCTGTCAAGCAGTGACGCTGAAGTAATCCCTGGGGTATATCTGCAATCTCCCATCCATTGGTCAAGATTCCTCTTGAACAAGACCAGAGAGGTGCTCTGCCTCACATGTACCGGGATTTTGTTCCACAGCATAGGGAGTCTCTGGGTGATGAATCTGTCCCATCTAGAAATATAAGCAGAAGGTTCCACACTATTTCCCAGTTCAAAGCATATAAAAACATATTCTTCACTCTCAATGATCTCTTGATTTTTTTTTCTTCTCACATCCCAAAGAAAGAGAGCAACTTTCTCAAATATCATGAATTTTTCTACATTCACTTTATCTAGATTAAGGTCTTGTAGAGAGGAATGCAATGCAATCCTTTTCTGGCAAGGTACGAGTACATGTCAGGAAGAAGCCTTGGAAAGGGCACCAAATCCACTGCAACACGTGAACACTCTCTGTCACTTTAGCATTGCCAGTGTACAGTACGTCTCATATGTAGGAAAAAAAAGAACATATCACAGGAAAACACATATGGACACAAACAGAAAATGTAAAGTCCTACACAAGGCACCTTGATTTAGAATTTTATCATCAATAAATTTAACCTCTGTACGACCATGCTACAGATTTATGTGGTAAAATATAAGAGTAAGTCATGGTCAGAAATATCAGTTCTTTTTAAGTCTTTAACATACTTTCAAATTCTACATTTCACAGTGTATTTAATTCCATAGTGTACTATTTAACATACTATTCTTTATGTGACACATCATATTAACATAAAATATGATCACAGACAGAAAATGCAGATCAGAGACTGCTTCCCTACCAGGGATTGCTATCAGAGTATTGACAAAGAGAAAAACAGCAGAGTGCTAGGTGAAAGACCAGCACTGGTAGAGTTTTTAGTCAAGTCTAGAATAGAAGCTGCTGTTGAAAAGGGGATAATTAACAGGACATAAAAAACACTGCATAACTATAAGAATCAATCAGAGGTTGTTAGAAAAGATTGGGAAGAGAGACTGGAAAGGCAGTTTACAAAATAACATCTTGGACATCAGTATGTCTCCCAAGTATGTGACAAAGTCCAGAAGATTTAGGAATTTTACTTGGAAGTGTTTGCACAGGTATTTTTACATGCTAACCAGACTTCAGTGAAGTTTTCTTCAGAGAGATAGCAAGTTTTTGAGATGTGACAGTTACGAGAGGTAACTGGGAACATGTTTTGTGAGCGAGTAATGAGTTGTTAGACTTTAAAATTCCCCTACGGAGTACTCTCACAGAAATGTTGGGGAAGCAAATGGCTTAAACCAAGGAACTGCTGCTTCTGAGTTGGGGCATGGGATATGAATTATCTAGACATAGTAAGGCCTTATGCTTAATGCTACTGGCTACCGAAAATTACTAGAAAATGGAAATCAAAATCTAAAAACTGTGACTGAAATACTGAATACTGTAACGCACATAAAAGTAACAGAAGTAAGATCTTCAGAAAGGGAAAGGAGCAACTTGCACAGAAATAAATGGAATTTGTGGGAACAATACATGCAGACTAATGTTCGAGAGGAGTGAAGTTTAAGGGAAGGCAGGAATTAAGCAATTTATGTAACGCTGGCATGAATAGTAAGATGCAATACATAATGCATTAATATAAAAAATGTTATGGTTTGTTTTAATTACTATTAACACATGAGTATGGATGTCTTAAGTAATAATTTAATAAAGATATTTAAAAAAAATTTGTGACTCGGTAGAGAATAGTGTTCATCAACAGCCATGAGCTTTGTGACAGAGCAATGAACTGTCTGTGACCTAGAGAAGCAGAGATCAGCTAGCGATCCATGCACTGAAAAAGCCAACAAGGCATAGTGGGAGTGGGAGTGAGCAGCCAATGCAAGTTAGCCCCCTTGGGGTAATAGGGCTATCCCCACCCACTTTATGACAGTCACTTAGCAGAAGCAGGAGACCCAGGAAGCAGGAAGTTGGCCAACATATCTGCAGCCTCCAAATTGTGCACAGTACAATAACCACATTACACAGGCACATGGGGGTATGAACATGCCTTGCGGTAACATTACAGGAGCATGGAGACATCAGGCTGCACTTGTGAGAGGCACAGAAGCCATGGGGAAAAAAGGACCCTTTATGGATGAATGGGTGATGGTTTTGTCTCCACTCAGCTCTTATCCCTAAAGCCATGGGATATCGGAGAATGAAATGCCAGCAGGCAAATCTATAGTAGACCTATAAATTTGCCGTGTGTAGGTATGTTGGGTGATGTGATGCTTGGTGCAAGGAACCCAGAGGTTATGTGGAACAAATACATTACACAAAATAATAAAAATGGGCTAGATGTGCAAAAGGTATGAGAGGAAAAATGACTTTTTCCCCCTCATGAAATGCTCACAGAGCACAGGAACTGTTGTGAATTTACTTTACAATCACTCACATTTCCCAATGGCTTCTTTCACACAATGACAAGAAATCAAGAGTATCATTTTTATTACTATATTTGCCTCCTGGAGTGCAGCTATCACTAGTGTCTCTCTTAAATTAAATCTTTACTTTCTCTCCTGTCACTCTTTGTGTAACTTCTCTTTCTAAGTAGTACAGTTGTGTAAAATCTTACCATAACAGTAAATGTTCTTCTCTTCACTGTTGCAGTATACTACATAGAAGGGATCTCCCACTCGGGGCATCCTGAAACTTGGTCAGTATGTAAAGCCTAAAAGATTTTGTACGCACTGTAATTCACATTTATGCTCCCCGTATAAAACTTGGGGTGTAAAAGGGACGTACGTATGCAACTACCCAGAACTGAATTGTTCCAATCTCCATAAGACAAAGGAGCCCATGCACATCAAGAAGAAAAAAATGCAGAACAAACAAGAGGGGGTTGGTGGGCAGAAGCAAATACTGCAACAGTAAAGAGAAGGACATCTACTGTTATGGTAAGATTTTACACAAATGTAAGGTGTGCTTCTATATCACTGTGGTAGTATTCTACATAGAAGGGAGAGTAAAAAAATCTCAAGAAACAGAATGGGAGGTAGAAGGCTGAGAAGAGCAGTCAACAAAACCACATAAAATGGTTTCAGCAAAACCTGCTCTGGCCCTAGAAACCATATCCAACTTATAATGCATAGTAAAGGTATGCAGTGAAGACCAAGTAACAGCTTCAAGGATGGAACTGGTGTCCAACTCCTTGAAGAAGGCAACAGCCCTAGTGGAATGATGTCTAAATAGCAAAACGCAAAGACCTGGGATGAAAGGAAACAAAAAGCTGATCAGACTCATGAACAGTACTAGTTTTATCCAAACAG
Organism: Protopterus annectens; assembly: GCF_019279795.1. Taxonomy (NCBI): domain Eukaryota; kingdom Metazoa; phylum Chordata; order Ceratodontiformes; family Protopteridae; genus Protopterus; species Protopterus annectens. Next base: position 908,988,262 of record NC_056748.1, on the reverse strand, counting down.
TACCGGAGTTGTCTGTGCAAATCCAAGGTATGCAGGACCCTCTCATTAGCAGACTGACGAGAAGGGAAAAAGGAAGGGAGTTGTATTGACTGATTAAAGGACAACTCATTTACTACCTTGGGCATAAAAGGATTAGTACGAAGGAACACCCTGTCTGTGAAAAACCAAAAAAGAGGAATGGCCATAAGGGCCTGAAGCTCAGAAACCCTCCGAGCCGAAGTAAGAGCCAGCAACAAAACAGTCTTCCAAGTACAGTGTTTTAAACAAGCAGAATCTGCAGGCTCAAAAGGAGCCTGAGTCAATTTTTCCAAAACAAAATTAAGGTCCTAAGGAGCAGAAATAGGTTTTCTTAGACGTCTAATATGCAGGACATGTTTAAGGAATTGTTTGACCTCAAAACTGGAAATCAGAGGAGAATTCAAGGCCAAACAAGCAGAAATGGCTGACAAATGGGCCTTCACAGAAGAATAATCCAAGCCAGACTGGAGCAACTCACACAAATAAGAGAGGACCAGAGGGACTCCCACTGAAAAAGGGTCCTGGTTATGAGCATGGCACCAGACTGAAAATCCTTTCCATTTGGACATGCAGGATTTTTTGGTTGAGGGTTTCTTTGCCTCCCATAAAACCCCGAGCATGTCCTCAGACAAAAGAGGTGCCTGAAAGGGATTAAAACCTGATCACCCACAGTGTCAGTTGCAGAAGGGACAAGTGGGGATGGATGAGAGATCCCTTACCTGTGTAAGGAGATCCAACCAATGAAGTAACTTGTGATGACTGCCCCTGGCCAGACACATTAAGAGGGGGACCCAGTGCTGTCGTGGTCAAAGGGGAATCACTAGCAAGACTTTTGAGAAGTCCAGCTGAATCTTCTGTAGGACTCTTGGAATTAGAGGAAGAGGAGGGAAGGCATAAAGAAACATCCTCTTCCAAGCAAAGGAAAGGGCATCAGTCTTCCACGCCAGATGGCATATCATTTTGGAACAGAACAGAAGAAGCTGCCTTTTTCAGAGGGGAGGCAAAAAGATGTACCTGAGGAATACCCCACTGATGGATGATGTCCAGAAACATATCTCTATGAAGCATCCATTTGTTAGCCTGTATTTTGGGCCTGCTCAGAGTCTGCCACTAGACTGTGCTCTGAAGGAATGTATACTGCCTGAAGAATTAACTGATAACTGAGTCACCTCCCAAGCCTGAAGAGCCATTCTGTAGAGGAGATAAGGTTTTGTGCCTCCCTGCTTGTTGAGGAACCAAATGAACTGAGACAAACCAAGAAAGTGAAAAAGCTGGCAGATTTAGGTTCCACAAACACCAAACTCCAAGAGCAGTATACAATTCTAAAATTTTAATATGAAAATAACACACGTAAGCGCTTTAGTTTAGACAGTGTAAACTCCATCAGACAAAACATAATTTAAGATGACCATTTAAATACTACACAGTTCATTCTGATTGGGGACAAGGAAAGCAGCTAGCAGTGACAAGAACAAAAACAATTAACCCTTCAGTCACAATCTTTGTTTTCAAGTGTATGTTAAAAATATAAAAAGTTAAAAAACATAATATGCTAAAAACAGAGAATTCTAAGTGCCATTCTTTAGTGTTCTAATATCTCCACTCTAAAAAAGGTTGTACATGAATTAATAATCCTTTTGTCAAGACTTATTTAAATTATTTATGCTATTTTATTTATTTCAAGGGCCTTTAGTTTTAGGACAGGAGTAACAGAAATCCTCTCATTAATACCCGGCTATTTGTTAAATTTCTTCTTGAGACATGGAAGGAGAGGGTACCCTGAAATTCACTGGGTGACAATGCTGTAGCCAAACTGATCTGAGGTATCACTGAAGCTTCCGCATATGCAGTCTGGCAAGAGGAAGCATTCAACTAGAAGAAGCCATGAAACCCAGGGCCTGAAGAAACTCCCTGACTGGCACAGCAAACGGGATGAAGAGACTGAAAGAGGGCTGTCAATAACAATACCTTGGGAGACAGAAGAAAGGCCAACATTGGCACCAGCTGAATACTGCAGCCCAGAAACGCATGCTCCCGAGAAGGAGTAAGGGACAGATTTTTTAAAGTTGATAGTAAACCTCAGACTTTGAAAAAGAGAAATGGTGAACTGCAGATCCTATAACAATCAACAGGGAGAAGGTGTATGAAGTAACATGTGTCTAGATAAGGAAAAATCTGAATGCCCTGGAGCCTGCAGAAGGCAATCAAAGGAGCTAGGCAGTTTGTGAATACTCTTGGGGCAGTAAGAGAGGCCAAAGGGCAAAGCAGAGAACTGAAAATGAAAAGACACAGAAAAATGTAAAAACTTCAAGGAAAGAGGGTGAACAGGGACATGAAGGTAAGCATTTTTCAGATCCAAAGACACCAGAAAATCTTGGGGTAACAATAAAGGAAACAGTTTGAATAGTAAGCATCCAAAAAGAAGAGACCTCGAGAAAGGTGTTGACCCAGAAGAGATCCAAAACAGGTCTCCAACTGCCCTCCTTTCAAGGATCGAAGAACATCCTGGAATAAAAACCCCTCCTCCCTACTTGGGAAGGGTGGATAAGTTGAATGGTTCCTTGGTTCACCAGTTATTCTAGAACCTCTGAGAAATGTGGAAATTGCTCTAGAGGAGTTGAGGAATTCCTGAAAAAGGAGGGAGAGGTTTCCATATCATGAAGTAACCCTAATATATGATAGAAAGAACCCAAGAGTTTGAAGTGATGAGACACCAATTCGGCAGACAATGGGAAAGCCAAAGGGACAAAGGAACCTTGTCTAAATGAAGGGACGTGGGGAGGCTAATTGTCAAAGAGAAGCAGGCTTATCAGATAAAGGAGGCTTCTGAGCCACAGAAATCTGAGAAGCCTTAGCAGAGGGGGTCGCCTCCGACCCTTCCTGCCCTTAAAGATCTGGCAGGGCAGCAGCAGTCCGAAAAAGACATTTATTATCCAAAAGAGCATCCAACAACTTGACCTTAATATCTTCAGGTAGAGACTGGGGATGAAGCCAAGAATAATGCCTCATGACAGACTCAAAAGCTGCAGCCCTGCAAGAGGCACCAGCAGCATCATAGCTACACTTGATAGAATGGCGAACCCCTTGAGAAGTAGAACCTAAAAGAGATAAGACAGAGGATCTGTCTTCAGAATCAGGGAGGTCAGAGATAATCTGATAAACCTGAGCAATCAAGGCCAGAGCATACCTGGCCATGTGGGTCTGGTAATTTACAACCCTAAAGGCTAAAGTAGAAGCAGTGTAAACTTTCTTACCAATCCTCTCCATTGCCCTATTATCTTTATCAGAAGGCAAAAGTTTAGAAGGTTTGTCAGAAAAGACCGACACCACAGCAGGATTAGCAGAAGGACATTTAAATAAAAACTGACAATCCTCAGGGACCTTATAGAACCTTTCAGGTTTCTTAGGAGCATGATGCTGAAAATCACAAGATTTGGAAGTAGCAATGAAAGTACTTAACAAGGTAGCCAACACAGGAGAAACTGCTGATGGTTTAAGAGTATCCATCTGAAGCAACTCAAAATATCTTATCTGAATATCAAACACTTGAGATGAATCCCACAAAAAATTCCATCATCCTAGCAACTGTGCTCCCAAAGGACAATTCTTCGAAAGGAGACACAGGGCTAACAGACTTCTCTTCATCAGGACCATAAGGCCAAAGGTGAAGGCATCTGTGATGAATAGGACAAAGACCACTCACCAGACACTGAATCCTCATCTGAAGAACCTGGTTCCCTAACTTTTTAGAAGCGGTAGTGGATCCAAGGAGGAGCAGGTACCAAAACCCCTTGAGGCGGCTTTAGGGCCATTAAGGCAGAAAACAAGCCCAGAGTAAACGTCTGCCATTCCCTTTCAGGATTCTTAGGACAGACCAAATCATACTTCAGTTTTTTCTTATAAGAGACATCAGCCTGAAGAAATACTGGAGGGCCCAACAGCTGGCGAAATTCGATAAGAGAACCCAGAACTTCCTCCCTTGACCAATATCTGTGGAATCCCTGTAGGATCCTCTGAGATAATCAACTGCAGTTCCCCCTTGACATCCTGAGCAGACGCCTGCAAAGCCTCAGAGGACGTGTGAAAAGATGGATCCATGCTGGTCTCCTACAGGGTTAGGACAGAGATATCCAATGTAGATGCTGAAGCTATTACCTGCTTTTACAGAGCGCCCAGTGGAGGCTGGGCAACGAAAGAATCTGGCAGAGAATTCTTGGTCTTCTTACCTAGCAATGGTACCCTGGGCTGACTGTTTAAGCCACTGGTTTTCAAGATAAATGGTCAGGGAAAACAAACCGCTTCTGAGTGTCTTAGGCACAAATGCCTTACAGATACTACAATAGGTATGGGTCATGGGAATCACTCAAACAAAAGAAGACACTGTTCGTGATGATCCTTATGGGGAATCTGCCTCCCACATTTACATTTTCCCTTCTTGGATGACATGAACTCTAGAAAGCTAAACAAAATACAAGACCAAGAAAAAAAAAAAACCCTCAATGGGGCACTTATCTGGTGTTGCTAAATATTCAGTACAACAACAAAACATTCAGACCACCTGGCAAAAATGGCGGTCGAACTGGCGGCAAAGAAGTTCTTGGTGGTTGCATTCATACTTCCCTTTTATGCCCTACATTATGTGCAGGGAGCATAAATGTGATGTACGACACATACAAGATCTTTTAGGCTTCTGCATATTGTCCGAGCACCTGACTGCCCTGGCAGGTGATCCCTTCTGTGCAGAATACTGCAATAGTAATATAGAAGGACAACAAATGTTATTCTCCTGGCTAAATTGGTGTAGGTTACCTACAGCTCTAACGTCAGGTCAGTTCACTTATACACCCACTACCTTAAATGTGCTACCTTCACGGAAATTATGGATCACCCGTCGACTTGTGGGCTATTAAATCAGGGCTATGATGGTTTTACAAGCAACTGTGCAGCAGTACTGCACATGCTACACATAGATGCACAGTAGAAACCTCAACGTTAACTTTGTGACTGGGGTATCTTCTGTGACGAGTCTGTGCAACCTTTCTGCCAGATGCTGTGGTTTTATTAAACATTATAAAGACCATCTCCAGGTAATTTGTCAACCTCGAAACTGTACATAGGTGGAAGTATGTACATTCTGCATAGGTTGGAGCTACATATAACATTAACTGCACTGCCCAGTTCCCAGTGAGATCAGGGATATATGTTGGCCCCCTTTTGATCCTGAAACACATTAAATGGGTTATCAGTGAATGAAAGTATTAGCCTAACCATACCAAACTGCCTCATGCTTTCAGTTACCCTTTATGTCATTATTGGTCCAGTCTACTTATCAAATTACCAAAATAAAAACTTCTTTTAATAAAGAATCTGGTGTAGCAATATTAAATTTAGAGATGGGCTTGTCCACCTCTCCCATAATGCACATGTACTAAATGACAATCTGTACATCTTTCATTTACTCAGTTTCCAATAAATTTTTTATCATTCAGTCACAGGGGAACCCAAACCTATCTTGGGACATACATCTATGACAGGGAAATAATCCTGGATTGGATGCCAGTTCATTGGATGCAGCAGCCATACCTACAGGCAATTTAGAAGATTGCCAATAACTTGCAGTAGGTCTTTGGGATCTGACAGGAAAACATACATACAGCAAATAACCATCTGGATACAGAGAAGACATACATATTCCGTACAAAAGGCATCCTAACTGGAATTCAAATCAAAGAACCAACAGCTATATAACAGTGTTAACTACTGTACCTGTATCACTGTGCCATCCATGTGTTGCTTCACATTACTAATTAGAGTAGCAAATCTCCATGTCAAGACTGTTTCATCACAGAAGCAAACTTTTTTTAACATTTCTTTTCAAAGCTACACTTGGTAAATTGTTTGCGCACTGTACGTATCCCACTTATAATCTTTTCCATAACACTTTTCAAGTAGTCCCCAATTTCCTAGCTGTCATCAAAGACTCAGAATGAGGGGAAGAAAAATAGCTGACTGAAGAGTTGCTTCTCCGTGAAGAGAAAGAATGCATACAAGAAAAAAGTTCTCAAAGTTAGCATGAGTAGCATACTCGGGAAATGAAATAAGGCCATCAATTCTGAAGTTCAACCAGAAAATTCAGTGCCCCATTTTTTTTGTTTGTTTTGATTTTGTTAAGCAACAAAAGTAAACTTACTGAGATATGAAGGTCTGGAGAGTAAGCAATCTTATATGTGTGAAAGCCACTCCTATGAATTGCATACAAAACAAAATTTCTCGATACTACTGGTATCTGTGCAGTGAACACACTATAACTGCAGTACTTCTTTTCAAGGCAGAAAAACACAACAATGATGACCTAGGCATCAAGGATCTTCAAGAGCCACAGTGAAACACTGAAAGAAAAGCATCAACTATTACAGGACACAACCTTTGACCTTCAGCATATTACCTGCCATTTTCATTTAGTTCCTTATACAAAGTAGTAGATGGATAGCACTTCGTGAAAAATGACCTGAAACTGTGTGATGCTGGAGGTTATTTTAAGCAAAGGGATATGGGGATCTGCCCCTACTTCACCACTGCTATTTTATTTGTAGTTTGGATAAAATGGCCTACTGTTTTAGACAGTCTTGGTTCAGACCTCTCAACTGCCCCTATTCAGCAGCAGCATTCCCGTTTTCAGTCCTGCTTTAGAATGCCCCTATTTCTGAAGGTGTCCTTACTTTCTGGCTCGATTACCCCTTCACACAATTTTTGGAATCTCCCTCATCACGTGATTTTTGATGCTGTCTAGTACACAGAAAATCGTACTACATGAACAACATACTAGTTGCAACAATAATTTAAAGAAAGAGGACACACTTCTTAAAACTCCCTTTTTCTAATGCAAAAATAAATGACTTTCTGTGATAAGACTTTTGTGATACAATTCACTAAATCCTAGAGATTTTATACTGTCTCTGATAATCTGCTTATATTTTCCATCATTTTGTCACTGATCTTTAAACGTGTTTCTGCATGGTTTCCACATTCCTACAGGAAATAAGTAGAGTTACGTGCTATTTGTTATTCAAATATTATGCTGATTAGCTATCCAAATTTTTAGCTGGATGCTCCTATTTTTCAAGAGCTTTTGTTGCTATTTTTAATGTCTGCAGGTTGAGAGGTATGTTTTGCCTTCTCACATTATAACTCGTAAAGGAGCATCTACAACTTATTACTTAGACAGCATTCTGAGATACAAGGATCCCATTCATCCCAAAATGACCACAGTTAGATTTACTACAATCACAAAAACCTCTAGGTTTAGTGAAGCTTCATACCATCCTCACACCCACTAAAATAAGGCAGATTTGTGAAGCCTTATCTCTCACATCATGACAGTATCATACAAATCATGGCAACCCCAAGTTATGGTGATTAAAACAAGGCTCAATATAATAAGTAAAGTCTAACCAATGGAGTGAAAACAGCAAAATATTAATTCTTGTGTTAGAATTGTAGAAATGAATTCAGTTCCTGTTAACTGAAGTTATGACCATAAGACACAAGGCAACTGGCCACAAGTACAACATGCTTCTTGTTGGTTTGAACCACAGCCATTCATTTCACAGTCAATGTAGTAAAGGGCTTCTTATGTCAATATGAAGATCATCACAACTTTGGTACTCGGACTTTGTTTTTTTACCACCTTACAAATGATCTCTAGTGAATACCGATGTCTGAGATACAAAGATATCAGACAAGCATTATCACACTTCAATGTCTACCTCCAAATCCAATACAAATGGAATACACATCTGTAATGTGAAATCTGACCCATGAGAACCTCACTGTAGCCGTTTCTCTCCCTGAACTGACCTTCACTGTAGCTGTTTCTCTCCCTGAACTGACCTCAACCGCAGACTGAAGGAAAGAATAACATTTTAAGCTACTTTAAATATCACTGCTGAAGTTTTTCAGCTTAAGTGAAAACTCTTATCATAAACATACAACTTGGCATATATTTCTTGACAATTCACTAAAATGTAAACACTAGGGACAACCTGTAGAAAGTCCAAATCATCTTAACACAATGGAACTTTACTGTTTAGACTTCAAAAGAAGAAAAAAAAAAAGGTGTTGATACTTTTACTCAGTATTTCTTACCTTCATCAATGTCAGGAGGCAAGCCTCCTACAAAAACTTTCCTAGAATAACGTTCCACTCTCTCCCCATTCTGGCAACGGGTTGGAGAACTTAGTCCAGATGTTAAAGACTGGTCACTGTGACTGTCTTCTAGAAAGCCATCTTCAAAAGGAAAAAGAGAGGAGCGACCTGAAAAAAATTGTAAAATTCATGAAACATAGGACAGGTGGGTTTTCTGGTACACAACTCTAAAACCATAATACAGGCTGGGCAGCAAATTTCTCAACCATTTTGGGGATATTTATTTGCATTTAACAGAAATCCCTTAATCACATGCATTCACTATTAATTATTCTACAAGTAAATGTAACCTTCACTAAAAATACCATATTTATGTATGCAGACAAACATTTTACATAACAAAGTTTGTTTACAAGGCAGTACTACAAAACGCATTGCCAGTCAATCTTTTTTAATATCTACCTATATTTAGTGAATGCATGCACAAGCAATATAATCCAAGGACATCTAATGGTCATTCAAAAATGAAGAAATTAAGTTCACAATAAGTGAAAACGCAGAAAAAAAACAACTAAACAATAAGGCACAGCAGAGCAGGAGAATCTGCAATATATGCACAGCCAGCAGTAATTCTGCAATGTATTTTATTGATGGTAATCCACAATGAACTCTTAAAATCCACAAGTAGAACACATGAAATCCACAATAAAACAAGCTTTCATCCCTGCCAATTCAAGGACTTCTTCAAAATAAAACCATTCCTATTCATTTCAGGTTTAAATACGACAACATATATAAAAACACGCCCCCCCCCCCAGTATTTTACCAATCATAAAAAATCATTCCTAATCAAATGAATATTCATGAAATACCTTCATAAAAAACACATAAGAAGAATGTTACCTTACTGGTTTACTGAACTCATCTTTCTATAGCTTTTACATTTTTTGGAAATCAACATACTCTAATAGTTTTTTGCATTTTAATAGCTCCCATCCCTTTAAACAAAGGAAAGCAGTGGTTAAGGGCCAATCTGTTAGGGCCGCACACATGGTCTCTATTTTTGATAGTTTTCTGAATGAGTGGGACCACCTTGATATGTTCCTAAAAAGTGGGTATCCCACCTCTTTGATAAATGAGGTAATGATAGAAGTAGTGAACAAACGTGAAAGGGGTTATTTTAAACCTCTACTTGATGAAAGGCAACAAGGAAGGGAAAGCCAAAGCCTTAGCCCTATGGCTAATACTGCTGAAAACAATATACAACCTAATACTGACAAAAACAGTCTTGATACTCAAGAATTAGAATGACAAGAATTTTGGTAGTGCATTTATTATGACCTTTAATAGTTGTAGTAAAATGGCTGCTGATATTTTATTTAAGAATTGGGTTGTATTAGCCAATAATAAGAACACGAGACAAACAGTAGGTCAAGCTCCCATCAGTGTGTATAAAAAGGTAGAAGCTTAAAAAACATTTTAGAGTATACGCATATTGGCCCACTAAATGGGAATATGAAGAAATGTGGATTTTGACACTTTTGTGCTTATATTCAAGAAGGGTGTATTTTTAATATTAATAATGTTACGGTTAAATTGAAGAAAAAAATGTTTCTGCAATTCAGAGAAAGTTGTGTACTGCGCTTTATGTACAAAATTTCCCTCTTTTTATATAGGAAAAACAGAGAAAACTGAAAAACTGGATTTATGAACATCTAAGGGACATTAAAAATAGGAAAGATACCAATGCTTTAGCCAGACACAGCATGGAATATCCTGATCATGCATTTAAATTTGTTATACTGGAAGTTATTATACCAGATGTAAGGGGTGAACCTTGGACACTTTTTTTTTTTTTTTAGAAAAACAAGAAGTCTTATGGCAACTAAGAACCAATGCTTTACAGTGGCCAGGGTTATATGACTGCTTTCCCCTTGCGTGCTTCCTAAAATTAAAAGCTATAGAAAGAGGAGTTCGGTAAACCAGTAAGGTGACATTCTTCTTGTGTATTTTTTATGAAGGTATTTCATGAATATTCATTTGATTAGGAATGATTTTTTATGCTTGGTAAAATACTGGGGGGAGGGGCGTGTTTTTATATATGTTGTCGTATTTAAACCTGAAATGAATAGGAATGGTTTTATTTTGAAGAAGTCCTTGAATTGGCAGGGACGAAAGCTTGTTTTATTGTGGATTTCATGTGTTCTACTTGTGGATTTTTCGAGTTCATTGTGGATTACCATCAATAAAATACATTGAAGAATTACGACTGGCTGTGCATATATTGCGGATTCTCCTGCTCTGCTGTGCCTTATTTTTTCATGAGAAATTAAGCTGACTAGTCAGATGGGTAGTGGTCATGTTGTCATCAGCCAATCAAATGCAACATAACTAAAGCCAGCAAAAACAGACCCCATGACATGATCAGAACTGCTCCAGTGAAGTCACACACCACATATCACATCAACAAAATGTCAAGTGTGACTGCTGTCTATTACAGGCAAGATGGTTGATTTCAAGAAAGTGAATTCTACCACTTGTCTTAACCAATATTAAATGAAGTATGCAATAATGATCAGAACGTCAAACAAATGTTTTCAGTCATGCAGCAAGTATGTGATAAAAACTTGGCAAAAGAGAAACCATGCAAATGCAGCATCAAAATAATTAGGTTGCTAGGACAGTCAAGCCTCTTAACAAATCATTTGCAGCTTAAGGTTCACTAAGAAATGATCGTTGTAGACCTTTGCAACCACAACTGGGCCTGCAAGGACAACAGCAATGCCTACATGTAATGGACAAAGCAGCATATCAATTGGTAAGCTGCAGGAAAGCAGTGTACAAGAAAACCCACACAGACACAAATTGTGGGTAACGCACTCAAATGCCACACAAACAGCACAGAAAGGAATTCCTTCCTGAAATTACCAATAAAGTACTCCATCACAAACAAAACCAAGTGGAAAACAGGGGCTTGTAAAACAGCGAATCAGTATGTGATAGTTGATTATTGTTAGAAGTGTTGTGTCTCTTTCTGCTTAGTTTAAAACAAGAAATACACCGTCAGGTGCTGGCACTTGTATAGGTACATGTGAAGTGTTAACTTGAAAGGTGCTGCTACTGGGAATGGAGTGGCACATGTTCCTGCACTTTGATCTTTATATTATGAAGCATTTCAAGACGGACAGTGCATACCACAATCATTTTGTCAATCTGTATAACTTTGTGCACATATACTCTATGGAATAGCAACTAAATTAACACTAGCAGCTGCATTTTCACACTGCTCTGTATATTACACTGCTTGAGGTGTTTCTACCTTTTCATGGATTTACCAAGGAAGTTCCAACACTTTCACATTGTGGTCTATAGAAGGCCAACTCTGTATTTCTCATTTGTAAATGTAAGTATTTAAGAGTGAAATTTTCCACATTTTCTATTTTTTCCTCACTAAAACAACTTCTGAACGGAATAATTTTGAAACTCATTCTTGCAAATAATTACTTTATTTATTTAACATTTGTTGACCAGGAAAGTCAACTAGGGCAGAGCCTACTTTCAACAGAGGCCCGGGGAAAAACGCTCCAGACATCTTTAGCAGGTGTAGTTGCATGGCTGAGGCCATGTGCCAAAGGGTCATGGCGAGCCTGCAAAGAGGATAAGAGCGAGTCCCTCCCTGCTTGTTGATTATACCAGTTCACTGTGGTGTCCGTTTTGATGAGTAGAGGCCCCGGGGACAGTAGGGGTTTGAAAGCTATCAGGGCACGCTGAACAGCTAGCATCTCTTTTTGGTTGATGTGCAGATGTGTTTGATTTGGACTCCAATGGCCCTGAATGCACCTGCCGTCCAGGTGTGCACCCCAGGCATAGTCTGATGCATCTGTGGTGATGGTCTGGGCGACGTGGGGTTGTGAGAAAGGAAGTCCCTTGTTGTGGTTGCATGCTGCTGCCCACCAAAGAAAATCTTTCCTTAGACAAGGTTTCATTGGTATGATAGTTTCCAGGTCTTGAGAGTGTTGACACCAAAGGCTTTTTAGGTACCATTGCAGTTTCCTCACATGCAGTCTGGCATATGGAATGAGTAGAATGCAGGAGGCCGCAAACCCTAGAGCTTGCAGGATTTTCCTTGCAGACAGCTGGGTTCTGGTGGCTAGTTAAGAGAAGTAGCCTTGTCAGGTAGGCTTGTTCTTCCGGAGTAAGGAATGCCATCTGGGATGCTGTGTCCAGGCTTGCTCCCAGGAATACAATTTTTTGTGTGGGGACTAGTTTGGATTTCTTTTTGTTGATAGTATACCCCAGGGAGGTCAGCTGGTTCTTTACAAAGGTCAGATGCTGTAACAGCTTTTCCTGACCGTCTGCCTGAATCAGGCAATCGTCTAAGTAGGAGTAAATTTGAATATTTCTTTTTCTGCAAAAAGCAATGGCTGGAGCCAGGCATTTTGTGAAAACTCTGGGAGCAGTGGATAAGCCAAAGAGAAATGCAGAGAACTGAAAGTGCATAGCTCCTGCCCTGAAATGTAGATATTTCCTGCAAGATTCCCTGATTGGGATGTGTAGGTAGGCCTTTTTTAGGTCTAGGGTGGCCAACCAAGCATCCTTGAAAAGCATAGGAAGAAGCTGCTGGAGGGTGAGCATTTTGAATTTTGGTATCACCAGAAATGTGTTTAGAATGGATAGATCTAGGACTGGCCGCCAGGTGCCCTCTTTTCTGGGTATTAGGAAGAGTCTGGAATAGAAACCCTGGCCTATCTGGTCTGTAGGAATATGCTGTATTGCCCTCATGGAGAGCAGGGAAAGGACTTGCTTTTTGACCTCTGCCCCCTGGTTTGGATGTAGATCTGGGAACCCTTTTGGGGTTGGCAGAGTGTGGAAATAAAATTTGTATCCCTAAGACACTATGTTGAGGACCCATCGGTTGTTGGTAATAGAGGCCCAGTTGTTTGCATGGAAGGAGAGTTTTCCTCCTAGGGGCACAAGCAGGTGGGCAGAGGTAAGGGGTGAAAGTGTAAAGTCATTGTGAGTTCTTACCATAAGGGGGTGGCTTAACACTCTTTGTTTTTGAAGAGGAGGAACTCCACTGCTTAGATCTCTGCATTACCTGGGGCTGCTGTCTGGGGAAGTCTGCTTCCCCTGGCTCTGGGCTGAGCTGGCCTGGAGGGGGCAGGAAAGGGCCAGTGCTTGGAGGGGCAATGCCTACTGAACCTCGAAGGCTTGACCTGTAAAAAGTCTGTCTGCACAGATTTAGCTTTTTCTTCCATCTTTTTTAAGACCTCTTCTGCCTTGGTGCCAAACAAATTGTCTTTGTTCAAAGGTGCGTCCAATAATTTTGATTTGACATGGTCTGGCAAGGTCTGTTCCTTAAGCCAAGCATGCCTTCTGAGTACAGTACCAGTGACTGCTGCCCTGCAAGATGCTTCTATGGCATCAAAGCCACACTGCAAGGTGTGCTTAGTAACTTGACTTGCAGAATGCATAAGCTCTTGTAATTCTTTATTTTCTGCACAAGCAGGAAAAGGAAGATATTTTTTGTTTGAGGAGTTCCATGGTATGCTACTGATATTTCAGCATGTGGAACTGACAATTTAATGCTCTAATAGCAAGAGTAGCAGAGGTGTATACTTTTTTACTCAATCTGTCTAAAGCTCGAGAATCCCTGTTAGAGGGGGTGGGATTCTTAGCTAAGGTTGCTTTCATTCCTTTAGGTCCTTGAGAAATGACCTCTGGGTCAGCAGTAGGATTTTGGAAAAGGAATTTGTGAGAGTCAGGGACTCTGTAGTACCCGTCAGGTTTCCTGGGAGCAGGAGAAGGGTGTCAGGAGTCAAACTAGATCCCATAAAAACATCATCCACAACATCCAGGACAGGAGGAATGGCCAAAGGTCTGTGGTGTGGTAAATATAAGAATTCCCTGAGTCTCTCTTTTGTTTTGACTGTGGATAGTCTTGACATTCCCATTGGAAATGCTCCCTTAAAGTATGAAGGGTTTCACCAAATGAAAAATCCTCGGGTGGAGAGGCAGAAGGAATGGATTCCTCTGCATGAGAATACTCATAAGGAGAGAGGGGTTGCATGTCTTCATATTCAGAAGCATCAGACTCATCGGACTCCTGTTCAGATAAAACTACTGTGGGACAAGTCTCTTTCTTTTGGAAGGGGTATAGCCTGGCTTTCCCTAATAAGCATAAGGTCTTCCACCATTTTAAGCATTTGAGATTGAGGCAAGGAAGCAGGTGCCGGAGCTTGGGGTCATCGTTTTTTTGGGCGTAGTTCGTACCCTTAGAAACTCGGTAGTTTTAGAAAGAACTGAAGATGCGAAAGAAGTGGTCAGTTTGTGTCGAGTATCGGTAGAGCGAAATTCTTCCTCGGAAGCCGGTGTCTGCTCAGCAGCTCTGGACCCATCAAAGGTAGAGACATCTGCAGGATCCTTAGTCGAAGAAGTCTCCGCAGCATACCGGACTCCGAAAGGGTCTCGGTAGCGGCCTACAAATTCACAGAAGTGGGCATCAGGGGCTGCGAAAGCGCCTCACTGGGGACCAGAGAACTGATGACTAGCTTAATGGAAGTGTCGTTGGCAGTTTTGGACCTGTGTGGTCTGTCTGTCTTTATCCTTAAAGTTTTTCGGAAGATCGGTAGTCGGATGGCTTACTGATGCCATATAGGAATTAGAGGACTGAGAGCGAAAATATCTAGCTACAATAAGGGCCTGACGATGTTCTGGCATTGAACAAAGCACAAAAGCGACACCGAGGGACGTCGTAGTCTGGGCCTAAACAGGTGATGCAGTAAGAATGGAAGTCTCGGTGTGGTATTTGCTTTCCACAGGCGAAACAATTAACTTTTTCTGACATCAGTTAGAGCAAGAAAAAAGGATCCCCGATGGGGTACTTAACTTTAGATGACTTCAATTCGGAAACAAAAACTCAGGTAGCGGCCGACCAGCACTCGTGTGAACTGCTTCGGTTTCGGGCTCCTCGGCAAGAAAGACTGATGTAATGGCGTCGGCTGCCTGATTTTATACCACTGACAACCTGACGTCAGTCCTGGAGCGGCAGCAACTGACACAGAAATACTAAGCCTCTGGTATTCGGGCCGACTGAGGGCTACCCCTGGCAGGATAACCCAAATGTGATGACTGCAACAGTGAAACACGAAGAACATCTATGGATCAATAACTTGCCATCTTACGATGCATAAACTACATACTAGAAATGACAATGAGAGTTTATAGTCATTTAGAAAAAAACTCAATTATGGCAATAGAACAAAAGGGTAACAAAACAAAGTCACGGAGCAAATAATTATTTGTTGTTAAAGTCATAAATGAGAAATGTAAAAATGGATTGACTACAAAAAAGCATTTGACAGTATTCCACATTTATAGACAAAAGAGTGATTTAAAAAGTATAAGATACATCCTACACTGATCAGTTACATTACAGTAACCATGAAACAGTGGCAAGCCACTGCAGTTAAGCCATGATAAAGGACAAATCATTATCTCGCGGATAAAAATTAAAATGGGGATATTCCAGAGTCACTCTCTGTCACTGATATTTTGTCTTGCCCTTAACCCATTAAGCTGCCTACTTAACAGATTAGGTCGTGGCTACAATTTGGTTCCCAGAAAACAACAAAGTGTAAAGACTTCACATTATCTTTTTTTGTGGACGATTTAAAACTGTACAGTTACTCAAATGAGCAACTGAAAGCACAACTGCAAAGGGTCAAGACTTTTTCAAATGACGTACAAATGTCATATGGTCTTGATAAATGTGCAACCTTAAAGCAGGAAAGCTGCAGCAACAAGAAAACATCAGCCTGGGACAATAATGTGATATAAACGAACTTGAGCAAGAGGGAGTGTATAAATATTTGGGAAATGAAGGATCAACAATAAAACATGAACAAATAGGAATAACACTTAGTAAGGAATATTTTAGAAGACTAAAAGTAATGCTGAAAACAACGCTGGCATCTAGGAAGAAAGTCGAAGCTATAAACCAATTTGTTCTTCTTGTCCTAACTTACAATTTTGGAGTGACTGACTGGCCCCAAAAGGTGTTGGATCAGTTGGACAAGAAAACAAGAAAGGTGTTTCATGCTCATCAAATGATTTATAAAAATCAGTGTATAGCAAGACTATATATTCCCTGTTCCTAAGTGTATGGGTATCCTCAAAACTGATTACATGTATAGATCTGCATACATATCTACTGACATCACATGACCCAAACACAGTGAAAGTTTTAAAACATTAGGAGAATAAGTCTAAGATAACTTCCCTGCTTAGTTTAGCAGAAACCTATCTGTGTCAAGTGGGAATGGAAATCAAACCAGAAGTAAATAAAAGTCAGGCAGCAATTGAATGTGCCAAAAAACAGAAGAATGAATACAAGGTGAAGGATCAGATAAGAAGGCAAGACATGGAAAATGCATAAATATAGTTGCAAGTACAGAAAACTCTTGGAACAAACTCATGTTGATCAGGATCGAACACAGGAATGGTTACGGAGAGGTGAATTTAAATCAAAAGACGAAAGGTTAATACTGGCGTCCGAAAATAGTGGACTATGTACACGGTGGTTTACAGAGTCCATTGAACATGTGGAAGAAAGAGACAAATGTAGGTTTTGTAAAACAGAATTGGAAACAGTCACATTTTGTTGCTGGTTGTGATATACTAATGGCAGAAGGAATGAATACTGAAAGGTATAATAATGTGGCAAGACTGTTGCACTGGGGATTGTGTAAACATTAGAATACTGAAGTAGCTAAAAACATGGGAAATATGAGCCACAAAGCATTAGAGAAAATTATAAAGTTAATATTGCATGTTATCACCCATTACCAACAGTTTAAAAAATACATGCAAGAAAATCAGATATAGTAGTCAATAAAAATATGACAAAAGTAGCACTGATCACTGAAATTGTTCCACTCATTGACTACAGTGTCTTACATACAGAGAGAGAGACAAAGTCCTAAAATGCCAGGATATGTAGGCAGAAACCAGGGCAATGTGGAAGAAGTGTACCCAGACAGTTCCAATAGTAGTAGGAGCAATGGGTCAATAAAAAGGAATTTACAATCGTACTTAGATGTTACCGATACATGTAACTCTGTATGGATTGCAGAACGAGTCAATACTGGGCACACTGCGGGTTCTGCAAAGATCACTTCTGGCTAACATCAGACATTGAAATTCTAATTTAATGAACTTTAATCATACTTTGACTTAAGAATGGGGTCCATTCCTGTCATATTATTAGAAACCCAAAAGACCTGTATAAATTAAAGAGAAAGATATGTATAGACAAATATTTACCCCATCTTTGGAACAAACAGCCTTTACATGCAATATACAATGACTGCCTTGCATCTTTCAAAATCAACCTTGACAAATAGATTTGTAAAATAAAGTGGTGATATTGAGCAGTATGAATTATTATTACTTTTTTTTTTGAGTTTCGTGTTGACATAAAATTCATTCCTGGCCTTGATGGGTTTTGCCCTTCAGGAAATGTGAGGTAATTCATAAGGGTGGGTACTGATAATCCCTATATGGTTACTACAACTACTTGCCTTATAATTCCTATTTAATATGAGCTGCAGTTCACTGAAAGTGGACTTGCCAAAAATATGGTGGGCAAGTTTTTCATACTGCAGGTTAAAGAAGCATTAATGAAGGTAAGCAATTTTTTTAACCATCACTAAAATGGGACGCATACAAATATGTGCATTAACAGAAAACAAATTATGGAAACGTTTTCCACTACTATTTTCATGCAGTAAACAAATGTTTTCTTTTTAGCAACTTTCATCCCTTCATTACATAAACTGCTCAGTTCCTGCCCTCCCTTAAACTTTACTCCTATTCCTGAACATTCTGCATGTACTGTTCCCACAGATTCCAATTATTTCTATGTAATTTCCTCCTTCCCCTTTCTAAAAGACCCTACCTCCTGTTCTTGTATTTCCTTTACAATATTCAACTTCAATTAAAGTTGGTTTTGATTTAGATTTAAATGTTCTAACTTATTTGGCAGCCAACAGCATTAAACTTTGTAAGGCCTTCCTATGTCTAAGCCATTCAAGTCCTACTGCCCAATTCAAAAGAATAATTTCCTTAGTTACAACCATTTTGGTCCACCAACAGTTCTGACAACTTACTCTGTAAGAAATACTAAAATTCTCAACTCCTTACATTCTCAAAAAGCATGTTCCCACTAACCCCTCTTTCCCATCACACCTCCAGTATTTGACATCTACCTGAGGAAAAATCTTCTACCTGTGCAAATACTTCCATATAAAAATCTTAAACCAATTTAAACTTTGTTGAATACCTGGCAGCCATACATATGTCTTCCCATTGTTCCTTTGTACACTGCTTTATCATTCTCTCTTTCCTAACTTCCTCTGACTGATTCTTACAGTTATCATGCAATATTTTTATATATGGCCTGCTAATTATCCATTTAACAGCTGCTTCTGGTCTAGACAAAACAAACCTTTACTGGAGCTAGTGTTTCACTTAGCACTCTGCTATAATTCTCTCTCTCATATACTCTTATCAATCCTTATTAGGGAAGGAAGTCTCTAACCTGCAGTCTGCTTAGTCTCATCCCACTCTTACTTTTTCCTTCCTTGTTATTCGTACTCAATACCTTGGTTCCTTTACTAATTTCTATCAGTAAATCCCAGTCTCATCTTTTTTCTATGCCTATATTTGTAGTCATCCCTACTGGTAAAATCTCCTTTCACCATTTCTGCTGTGGCTTAGTTTGTAGAATATCTCCTGCTACTTTATGAGTATAATAGTCTGTATGGTTGTTGTTACTGTCCTTCATGGCATAAATCCAAATTCCTACCATCTTATTTCTAAATCCTCCCATCCCCCCAATTCATTATCATCTGTAAATAAAGCTAACTTCTTGACAAACAAAACATTTGTATACTTGAATTTCCGAGTCCTGTATATGTATTATCAAAGCAAATCAAGTCCCAAAAATTAGCCTCTCTTTTTAATAAAGGTTCAATCTCTTTAGCTACAAACTATCTTCTGCCATAGTGAGTTACATCTCAGCATCACTAGCTTTTGTAAAATGATTTTCTTTCCATGTTTAATTTTAAATAAGAGGCAAAGAGTACTGTGGTGAAATCCATAAAACCAGACAAACCATACTAAATTATTTCCTATACTGTTTTATGGGCATGGAAAGATTAATAATCAGCCAGACTGGATTTCTACAGACTTGAAACGAGACTAAAAATTAGCCGTCTGCAAGTGTCCATGGACTGCAAGATCATGCATTCCTCAAGTCACTCAACTAATTGCAACTCATACAGACCCTCTCTATTAACACATGTTCAAACAACTAAATATTAACTCTTTCAAAGAGCCCATGAAATCAAACGGGTTGCCATCTTTCATCTCATTCCAGCATTCAGGCAATATGAAGATTACATTTTTTTGTGCACCACCCCAGCTGACCAACTGGCCTATTGCTGCAACACCAAGCATTCAACCCTTAATCAGAAGGCTGCAGTACACCCATCACCCAAGGAATACACTGGGGGATCTAGCGATGTGTGCCAACTGTCCCTGTGCATGACCCAAGACACCAAAGGACTGCTATCCAATGGACCTGATGGAGTGCACTCCTTCTTCAAAATAAGTTGCCTCAGGAGTTCTTACCACTTAATGAATATTCAGGGATCTAATTTGAATATGACAACAAATCGGGTACCTTCTCCAACAGGCCTAGTGTTACCAACCCACCACCAAATGAGACTTTAGGGACTTCGCCAGTGCAAACCTACTTCAGCTTGTAGAAGTCCTATGCACAATTTCCAACAATCCCTTGCTAATGAACTCATCTGAGAGAGCTGCCACATTCATCTCTGATTTTTACTAGCACCAGAACAGTTGCATAGAAAAATGTCAGTACCCATCTACCCTAAAAACAATGGTAAATTCAGAAATAATCCTCTCTGGCAGAACTTTCACATTAAACTGTACAACAAAAGAAGGAAAATAATGAAAAGTTATAAGAAATCCCAGCCCCCACCCTCAAGACTACAGTTAAGCATGCCAGCAAGGAATGTAAAAACACAATTAGAAAATGTAAAGTACAGTAGTAACTTAAGGTTGCTACAGATTCCAAAGGAAACTGCAAATATTTCCTGTTGCATCTGAGAGT